>NW_027193020.1:0-131809 GCF_949987515.2 Delphinus delphis
GGTCCTTACACTACTCTCTCCTTCCTCTTAACCTGGAGCCTTGTCCTCCAAGCTGTGGACGTCACTGGGGGATCCAGAAAAGCCCGAGACGGCCCCTTCCTGCTACGGAGTCCTTCCCAGGGTTCCAAAGTGTCTCTGCCCTCACTGTCGTGCACCTGGGGAATGAAAGTTCTAGCCTCCGCCCCCGCAGGGATCACGCAGCCCTTGAAGACACAGAGACCTAGGCTGGCCTTGGCCTCGCCGGGAGAGCCCTGCTTCCATGGAGAAGAGCCCCGGAGCCTCCCAAAGGGCCTCGGATCATGGTCACAGGCAATGGGCTGTCCAGGTCTGCCTACAGCTTTCTTTCACTGAATCGGCTCTTGTGGCAGTAATGGCTCCTCCTTCTACCTGCTGGAGGGGTGAGAGTGTCACTGTGAGGCCTACCTCATTGTCCTTAAGACTCGGTCTGAGGGAGGAGGTCCTGAAATGGTATGGATGATGAGGGAAGGATTCCAGGACAGCGCCTCCAGAGATGGGGCGGAGGTGGGTCCTAGGGGATGTCTGTGGATCCCGTCCCTTGGTGGGAGGGACGGTGGCACCGGCTCACGGCCCTCCACCCCACCCCTTCTCCTGAGGATCCCCACTGGCATTTAACCGGGGCCACACAGTGTAAGAAATCATGAAACTGTATGGACCGGAGCCCCTGGAAACTCTTGGCCTCCACACTCAGCTGGCATCTCTGCGCCTCCCAGTGCCTGACCCAGCCACACCCGTCTGCCTTTTAGGGGGAGGCGGCCCCCGCCTGTCCCGGAGGGCCTGACCACCGGCCACTCAGAGCCACACCTGCCCAGGAAAAGGAGAAGACGTCCGACTGATTTTGCAACTTTAATGCAATACTGATACCCAAAACACGACAGCACGACAAAAAGCACACAGGAAAGCAGGAAGGGCAGAGAGCGCGTCATCTGGCATGCCATCTTCCATGGACGGGGAGTAGCTGCCTAGAGTGCTCTGTCGGGGGGCGGGGGGCAGAGGAGGCACTCTGGCTTGGCAGGGGGCTGCTGCAGCTCCTCAGCGCTGCCTGGAACCGGGAGACACAAAGGCCAGAACACAAGGGTCAATACAGGTGAACCGTCAGGGATAGGAAGAACAAACTGAGCGTCTCGTCAGGCTCTCTTCGTTCCCCCATGACACCCCAGGCCTTCCCCTGACTCCTCCCAGTCCCTCCACACCCCATCCTTCAGAGTCTCATCTAATGACCTCCAATCTTACTGAATCCAGGAGAAGAAGCTGGCACTGGTTCTGGCGGCGTTTCTGGTCCGGATGGTGGAGCTGGTGCTGGGGCCATCGAGCATGCTGGTGCTGGCCGCACCATTGGTGCCACTGCTGACGCCAGCCCTCCAGGTGCCTCTCCTGTTGGCACGGTTGCTATTCAGAATGTACTGATGGTATCTGGCCCAGAAAGCGAAGGGGATCCTGGACCAGGCGTCGCCAAAATCTCCATCCTCATCCCAGGTCAGGAGCTCGACCTGTATGTCGTCCCAGCTCCACCGTCCAATCAGAGCTTCCTCCCCGATGTTCATCTGGGCCCTCATCTGGGCCCTGGCATGTTCCTCAGCCATATCCACATCCATCGTCTTGAAAGCATCATCCACAGCCTCCAAGAAATGAGCCCTCCATTCCCGGGGGTCTCGGTTCTGATACTGCGGTGGAAGAACAGCAGCCGTCGGAACAGCTACCCCACCTCGCTCAGCACCTGCTTCCTGCCATACGCCCTCCTGAGCGCTTTGCAAAATCATGATAGAAACCCGCACGACTGGAATCGGGCTCCCATTATTTTGTGCCAGACCTGGGATTTCGCCCCACCCACTCACTACGTCTGTGAACTTGTGTCAGTGACTTAGGAACCTTTCTGGGCCTCAGCGAACCAACGAGGTATGGGAAACTCCAGCCAGAACAGAGGCTCTGCCTTACCTGGGCGATGAATCTCAGCACCCTCATCTTGCTGGTCTCGTGGCGGGCGCGCAGGCCCCAGAGGAACTCATACTCGGGGGGGCTGCTATTGGGGATCTTCTTGTATTCCAGGTACCTGCGTGAGAGAGGAAAATAAACTTCTGCTTCCAGCCAGGCAGACCTGTTGCTGCACCAGTGGCTCCCAGGTGGCCCCTTCCCAGCCCCGAGGCTGCAGCTTGGCTGCCGCAGGAGGCCTGCCCTGGCCCCGCAGCCCTTGCCTCGCTCCCACGCTCACTCCCAGGGGTTTCTGCCTCCAAAACTGAGGTGCTCACACCCTTAGGCCACTGGTCCTGCCCAGCAGCCACGTGGAGGTGCAGGGGGCACGTGTAGGGTATTTGTTCATAGGAAGGCCACGAGTTTTGTGCCCCTTGTCACAATAACCCAGGTTCCTGTTGGGTGTGTTGTAAACAGAGGAGCCATTTCTTCAGGCCCCCTGCTCTGAGCACACCCCACCATGGGGCTCGTCCGTGGCCTGGCTGAACCCTGGGACAGTCCACCCTAGAAAATGACTGTACAGGAAGAAACAGTCAACCAAGAGCAGTGGACTCCATGCATACTCTCGACCATCTGTGTGTGTGTGTGTGTGTGTGTGTGTGTGTGTGTGTGTGTGTGTGGTGCAGGGGGCGGGGGTGGGGGTGGTGAACATGCATACGGGCCTGTGTGAGGGCACACAAGATCTCCAAGCACCGAGGATGGGGTGGGCCTGGGCTAGAAGGTCAGCGGGGCTGGACTCCAGGCCCAAATGGGCCTTATCCCAGCCGGAGCCATGTCAGGCTTCCACTCTCTGAGCCCCAGGCTCCTGAGATGTAAAGCCGGGGACACTGCCTAGAGGGCAGGTGCTGAACGAGATGGGGACTGTACCACCCCACCTGGTGCTCGCAGTCAGCATGTGCTCCCTTTCCCCAAGCCTCCCTGGAATTGCCCTCCCCCCAACACTCACATTCCCCCCCACCCCACACTCACACCAGACACCCATCCCTCTGGTGTTAAGACATGGGCTGGGGAATGGCTTCCTCAGCCAGAGCAGCACACGAGGAAGGCCTGAGTGGGAGGCAAAGTGAACTCAGTCGATACTCACTTCTGCTTCACAAAGTCCTCTGTAATGAGTTTCCTCAGATCGCCCAGGAATGGGTGCCTCACCCTGAGTGCAAGGAAAGGAATGCATGACTAGAGACAGTGGCAGTGCCCGGGGTGGGCGGGAGCACTCCCAGCAGGACTGAGAGCTTCCCAGCCTGTGGGGTGTCCCCATGGATGCCTGGGCCGGCAGCAGAGGCCAGACGGCCACTTGTCAGCGACGCCCCAGGGAGGGGTTTGACGGAGCCCCCAGGTCCGATGGTTTCTCTTAGTTCTCATCTGGGAACAGAGAAGGCACACGGAGCAGAGGGGGTGCTCAGTGCTCAGGACCGTTTCCCCACGCACCCTGGTGGGACCCTTTGCGCTCTACCTAGTCCAGGACGCCACGCCCCGCAGAGACCACTAGGCCACTGCAATCCCGGGGCCTCTTGTGCCCAAGGACAGACACACTGAGGAGTGGGAGCCGAGAGACCCCAATCATACCCGGGGCGCAGTCCCATCTTGCGTAGTGCCTCCCAGAGGACAGCTGCGAGGGGAGATGAGGTACAAGAGTTTAGCACACGGAGGTGAGAGGGCGGGCAACCCCCCAGCTGCAGGTCCAGCCACTCACCCTCGCTGGCACGGTTGCCGTTCATGAAGATGACGCCCAGAATCACCAAGAGGAGACTCAGTCTGGGAGTGTCCTTGGTCCTGAAGGTGTAGAAAGAGGGATCCTGTCCAGCAGCCATTTTCCCGGGGGGACCACAGCCGGCTCACTCAACTAGCCTCTCCCAGATTGCTGGGCTACAGGGCAGCTCCTCCTACTCTGTATGGCTTGCGCTACCTGGTCCAGACAATTCATTCCTCGGCCTGAGACTGAGTCCCTTCATCCATCAAATGGGGATGCTAACACCTCCTCCCAGGGCTCTGCCGAGGATGGGGTTAGGCAGGGAGCAAACGGTTGGCAACCCTGTGTCCAGAGGCACATCCAGACCTTCCCTGCCCTTTGCGCATTGCGTCGGGAGCACAACTCCACTGGAGAGCACCCCCACACCCCCGTCCCCCTCCCGAGGCCCACTCTGCCAAGCCCTGGCCAGGACCTTAGCAGGGAGAGGCAACCAAGGAGCTTGCTTTCCTAGGAAGATGGGGGTGGGGAAGGGTGGGCAGGGGCGAAACCCAGAGAGCAGCAAATCCTCGGCCCAGGCTACTGCCCCTGCCAGCCCTTAACTGCTCAGCACCGCTAACTCTGGGTGGGAGCCGTGCTAGGCCCCCCAACCCCACTTTCCCGTTTCTCTGAGAGGAGCGGGGAGGCACCACCAAGGAAGGCCACCACCCTCCTGTGCTCTCTCACTTTCCCAGGAGGCGGGCTGACGAATCCCGTGTGCAGACAAGAATGTAGAGGTGTTCTTCCTTGTCGATTTCCTTCAGGTGGATCCCAAACTTCTACATGGGGGAGAAAACAGAATGTGAGATCAAACATCCATGTTGGGTGTCCTGCAGGCAGTCACTCAATTCCCCGTTAGAGCTTTTCCTTGGCGGGGAGCCCCAAGCCCTGGGGGAGGAGGAAGAAGAGAGGCCGCAGAGGAAGTACCCTGTGGGAGCACTGACACTGGCTGAGACAATGGGATCCACCTCAGGAGACCACAGACACTCAGAGAGCACGAACGGCAAGAAGGAGGGAAGGAGGCAGGCAGACGAAGCTCCCAGGTGGAGAGGCCAGGGAGGGCTTCCTTCCAGAGCACATAGTCCTGCCCTTGGGCCTCGAGGGGATGCAGGGGGCAAGGGTTCCCTGTGGCCCCTGCTCCACAGAGCTGCCCCCGGCCCCGCACCCACCTTTTCCAGAGTGTACGTTGCTCGTTCAATGATCTCAGGGAAATGTTCATCGTATTCTCGGATGACATCCTTCAGCATGTCTGCAGGAGGGGAGGGGTGGGCAAAGCACCGAGGCTGAGCAGGGGCCACAGAGCTGCAGCTTTTCTGTCAGCCCTGCTGAAGGGAGCACACTCAGGACCCCACACCGTGCAAATGGAGCCATCAGCCAGGCCTGATGTGTGTGTGTGGGCATCTGATGGGAGGCCCACAGGGCAGGGTTGTGGGAGGGGGGAAGGGCAGAGCTCAGGGAGGGGGCACAGGTTGCCCACCTGAGCGCTTGATGGGGATCTTCTTGTAGTCTTTAATCATCAGATATTTCACCAACTTGTTTGCCTGGAGAAGGAGGGAGCACACGGGTAGACCAAGGCGTGGGCGACCTCAAAGAACAGGCCCGCAAGGGAGGAGAGGAGCGAGATGGGGGAAGGGCAGGCTTCTTACCCTCTCTTGCAGAAGGGTCACATTGCGGGGTGGCAAGCACAGTACGTGCCTTGAGGGTACCTGGGACCTCAGGGCCATGGGGGGCCGAGGGGCCATCTGAGGCCGCACAGTTGTCAGTGGGGGCTGCGATGCCCTCCAGGTCGGTGGGACCGCAGGAGGCTCTCTCTCCTCCTCGCTGCTCTCATATTCGTCATCCAGGTGCTTGGACTGTACCATTAGACAGAGGAGAGACTCAGGGCTACCAGGCTACCCGTGCAAAAGCACCTGGCACACATCTTAACCAGAGCAGGTACTTGGAGATAAGGGTGGTAGGAACAGCGGATGACACGTGCCGAGTGCTTACTAAGTGCCAGGCACTGAGCCAACCGCTTCTCCCTCCAGGCCTGAGGGTAGGGACTACGTGGAGTAAAAACATGCTGGTTAACCTGTCTTGGAGAAACATGCACAAGCTGAGAGAAGAGGGGAGGGAAGGAGAGGGAAGGAGAGGGGAGGGGAAGGGAGGGGATGCGGGGAGGGAGAGGAGGAGGCAGAGAGGAGAGGGCCCAGAAAGCAGGGGAGCAAGGGGGGTTGGAGACAGCAGGGAGGTCTCACCTTCTTTGTCCTCTTGCCTCCCATCCTGGCCCAGGGCTCCGCACTCTGCTGAGAGGTGGCAGCTGCACCCTCAGGCTCAGGGATGCTCGTGGCCATCTTGGCCTTGGCAGCAGCTGCTGCCACAACATTCTGAGGCTCCACCCACCGAGTCTTGGCGAGAGCCTTCCCAGACTTGGTCGTCTTTGGCCGGGTGGCTGCCCCCTCCCCGGCAGAGGCTGCCTGGGGCCCCCCGGAGGCAGCACTGGGGCCCTCTGTGGCAGCCTCTTGGGCCGGGGCAGGTCTCTTGGGGCGTGGGAAGGCCATGCCACTGACACCTGCCGGCTGGGTGAAATCAAAGACATCGTTCTGACCCAGGAAGGCTGTTTTGGGCCGGGTGGCATCCATCTCACTGGCACGTGGGGCCTGGGAGAAAGCACAGGCCGTACTAGGGCCCTCGGCAGCAGCCTCCTGGGCCCGGGAGGATGTCTGGGGCTGCGTGGACCTTGCTGGAGCCCCGGGGGTGGCCATCTCGCTCTTGACTAGCATCTGGGAGCTGTGCGGAGAAGCAAGGCTTGTCTCAAGGGTGGCTGCCTGAGCCTCGGCAGCGGATGTCATGGGCTGGGTATCGCCTCCTGAGCCCTGGTCTGTGGCCACTGAGTGGTTAGCGACCACCTGATGGTAGGTGGCACGGGCAGCAGCAGCAGCGGCCCGAGCAGCTTGGTTAGAGGAGGCGGCCCGGGCTACGTTGGCAGCACGGGCAGCCGGCTCGTTGGCAAGTGTTTCTGGATCCATCCGAAATGCCTCCAGCAGAGTCCTGGCCAGCATAGGGTTTTCAAGTTCCCAGGGCTCATTCTGCAAGACCAGGGAGGGGAGGGCAAGGCAGACAGCTGTACACACTCGCCCTGTGCTGGCCAGCCCCCGACCAGCCCCCAGACCCTCCCAAATCCCCCTTCTCCCAGCAGGAGAGGGAAGGTTTGGTGAAGCTGGGCAGTCCTTCCCCATTCAACTCCAGCCTTCACCCACCCCCTCCTCCCATCCTCCCTGACGTCGCAGGAGGGAAGGCCCAGGGCTAGCAGGTGGCCGACAAGGGGCCTCACCGCTAAGATGCGAAAGCCTGGACCCAAGCTCCCAAAGGCTCTGAGGATACGGATGTCAAAGCTGGTGAGGGCTCCGTAGCCTCCAAAAGCACCAAATTCTTCATAGTCGTTGCCTTCAACCATGTCTTCCTCCCCGACTTCATCACTACCCTCGTCCATGTCTTCAACGTTGTACCCTTCAGATTCTTTGTGGTAGCTTCCCTCAGCCATGCTGGGGGTCCCAAGGAGAAGAGAGCTCAGCCTGAGAGGGACGGGGAGGCCTCTTCAGGGGGAGGGGGGCAGGACCCAGCAGGAGGCCGGATCTCTCAGGAAGTGGGGAGCTGCAATCATCAGGTTACCAGGCAGTATAAGGTCGGGGTGGGTGGGGGAGTGAAGGCTGCTGGGGTAGATTCCCTCAGAGACAGAGCCCTAAGAGAAGGATAGAGGAGGTCGGAGGAGTCCCTACACTGAAAGGGGAGTTTAGGACAGGCAGGCTCCCCGGCCCAGCGGCCGGATTTGAACAAGGGGTGCACTGGCGGGCCTGAGTCCAAAGAGTCCCATAGGAGATGCGTTGAGAGAGGGAGAAATAAAGCGCCTGAATTTAATGCCTGGAGCAGGGGGCCAGGACGGTGGGGAGGAGAATGACATGAGAGGGCTGAGACAAACGGGGACCGCTGGAAGCTCTGGGAAAATGAATCCCAGGGACCCTCTAAGTGCCGGTGGGGGGATTCAGCTGATTCAGGTCTAGGTTGGGCTCATACAGGAGCGCTCAAGGTGTATGGGGTGGGGGTCTTCGGGCTAGGTGAGGCTCGAACTGGAGCGCTGGAGGTCTCAGAGGCCAGGACTGCAACTCCAGGAAGGGGGCAAAACGTTCAGTTCCACTGGATTGATCTCAGAGTGTTTGGGGTGGAGGTGGGGCCTCCGCTCTAAGGAAGCTCAGCACGGAGCACACGGGTCTGTTAAAGGGGTTCGGATGGTGGGCTCCGGTGTAAGTAGGGCTCGGATCGGGGAGCCTGCGTCTGATGGCGGTGGAGGGGGGAGGCTCCTATCTAGACCGCGGGTCTAAGGGGGTTCAGGTTCTGCGTGCTTGGGCTTTGTTCAGATCCGGGGGCGGGGGATTGGGGATGGGGAGGGCACAGCGTACCCTCGTTCCACTCGCTCTCTCCCGGTCCTGTCTGGGGCTGGATCCTTACCTTCCCTGGGGCTCCAATGGCGTCCGTCCTCAGCACCAGGAACCCCGCAGCCGCGCCCTCGCCTACTGCTGCCAGCACAGCAGCTCCCACCACCCCGCCCCTTTTCTCCGCGCAACGCCCCCCCTCCCCGCCGCGCGGCTGGGCAGCCTGCGCATGCGCGGACCCCTCCAGCCGGCCCGCTTTCCCAACAAAAGCCTTTCCCACCAGGTCCCCTGTGCGCATGCGATTCCGCCAGTGGGTGGGCGGGGTAGGGGGGCGTTTTCTCCTTCCCGCCAGATTCCCCTCACCGTTCCCCACCTCCGCCTCCGCGCCCCCGACCGCAGGCGCGGGCACTCACACCCTGTACTGCGGTTCCAACCCATCCATCATATACCCTCAGTCCCCCCACTTTTGCACAATGCTTCTCAGCCCTGCCCTCCCCCTTGCCTCTAAGCTCCTCCAGTGTGGTCTGGAATACACTGAGCCCTGCTTCCCCAGCGTGACCCCTAGGTCACCAATACAGAGGTCTCTAGCCCAGTCTGCAACTGCAACAAGAGAAATGGAAATGGCGAGAGGACACCAGTTCCCTTTGCGTTCCCCTCTACTATCCACCTCTAGGGCCCCCAGACACACTGGGAACATCTGCTTCCCCAGCCACTCTTCATGCAGCTTGTGTGTCACAGCCTGAGCTGTGCTGGGCATTATCTTCCTCTCACAGCAGCCCTGGGAGGTGGATGTCAGCATCCCCATTTTACAGATCAGGAAGCTGAGGCACAGACGGACACATCGCACAACCTAGACAAGGCCACAGAGCCAGCAGGTTGAAAATGCAGAATTTGGGCCGGGGTCTCGCTGACTCCAAAAATCCATGTTCCACTGGCACTGGCCCCGGGGACTGAGGCACCCTCCCTTCTTCAGTTTGAGCAGCAGATCCACCCCACCTCTCCTGCCCTGTCAACATCTGTCCCAACAAGCCAGGTTTCTGTTCTCTGAGACCTAAGCTCACGCTCTGCATTCCAGGGGGAACAGGTAGGAGCCCCAGGCCCACCCCTTGCCTGCTCTATGTGGGTCCATCCAGGTGTGAGAATTGCTCCTTGGGGTCCACTCCCTGCTCCGACTGTCAGGCCTCTTCGCTGTGAGTGGCACAAACACGCTGCCTGAGGCCTTCCTGGTGCCCACTGGAGCGGCCAGGACAATCAGGCACTTGTGTGTCTGAGCCATGGCAAGCCCTGATTCAGAGTAAATGTTTCGCCTGGTTCCTTCCATGGCTGGGGCCTTGGGCAGCTGTGATCTTGTGGATAGAAGCTGGGCTGGACTTCCGAATTCCAGGGACGGAGTGTTGGACCAGTCTGTCGCTAGCTGTGTGAAAGCCCGCTTGGGTCACTGGACATCTCTGAGCCCGGTTTCTCAATATGCAAAATGTGAAGCAAAAGGAGAACTTACTGGGGTCCTACCTAAGGACACACATGCTGCTGCGCTTCCAGAATGACTGGAGAAAATGCTATGTTCCCACCTCAAATTGCACTTCTATTTTTTTTTACAAAAAAACATAGTGGACTTTTATATTCGTTTTTATATCAGCCTCTCCAGGCTGTCCACCCCTGTGTCTGAATGGAAGCTATTGCTAGGACCAGAGCTTTTACTCTCCAGTGACCAACATCAATTCTGCCTGTCTGGATGGCTTTCCTCAGCTGTTGCATAGCAACCTTCCCTGTCAGCTGCTTGTGTCTCTCAGCCCTTCCTGTGCTAATAGAAAATGCTATGTTCCCATCTCATTTTGAAACTGTGCTTTTTTTACAAAATCCATAGTGGACTTTTATATTCGCTTTATTTTATTTTTTATTCTTATTTTTTCTTTTTCTTTATTGAGATATAATTGACATATAACATTATATTAGTTTCGGGTGTACAACATCATGATTCATTATTTGTATATACTGTGAAATGATCACCACAATAAGTCCAGTTAACATCCATCATCACACATAGTTACAATTTTTTATGATGAGAACTTCTATTGTATTCATTTTTATACCAGCCCCTCTATATGCTAGATGCTTTATAACTATATATGCTAATATGCTTACAACTCCCAAATCTACAACCCCAGTTCGAACTTCAGCTTTGAGATCCAAATCCATATATTCATTCGTCTACTTGACATCTCCACTTGGATGTTTCAAGGGCTCCTCACAGTGAGTCTGTCTCACTGTGGTATTGCTATATCCACCACCCCCACACACTCACGTCCCCCATCTCTCTTGTTTTTAAAACTCCCATCTTCACAATCTCAGTAAATGGCACCACGATCCACACAACTACTCACTCCAGAAAATGGAAGTCAGCTACCACCACTGCCCTTTTCTCATACACTGCACCCAGATGGGAAACCTCTGCAGCTCTCCAGGGCTACCTCAGTGTGCAGCTCTCTCCCCTCCATTACCCCCAGAATATTCTAGTCACACTGGCCTCTTGGAATTCTCAGCTCTGTCTCCTTCACTTATTCACCTCTGTTTGTGTTCAACCTCCCTGTGCCGCAGCCTGTAAACTCTATCCAGGCAAGAAGTTGGGGGGAATTGGGCAATCCTGGGGATCACCTTTTTAATTTCCCTTATCTTGGGGATCAATGTCCTGCGTGGCTCGTGGAGCCACGACGTAAAGCTTTGTAACTTTTTTGGTTTATAGATATTTTGGTGGCAGAGCACATCGGATTCCTGTTAATTCATCGTTGCTGGAAGCATTATAGTACATAAATTTTTCTTACATTCAAATATTTTAACTGAGAACTATGCTTTTAAGATGTATCCACTCTGCTATGCATATGTGTGCCATCCTATTTGTCACCTAAGACAATAAGAATACGTTCAAGCTTTCTCAGCAAGGGGATGTCATACTTGTTTTAAATGGTCATTTTTTAAGAAAGGATTTGTTGGAGACATGTGGAGAGAATAGTAGAGGGGCGAGAAACACCAAGAAACCAGAATGTGTGTCTTTCCATCATACTGATGAGAAATAATGCTGACTTGTACAAGGGTTACCATGGAGATGGAAATTCTTGTTCCCCATTCATTCCTTGGGGAGTTCTGTTCTAATTGGTCTTACGGTAGTATATGCTGTCCTTTTCTGGGTTTATATCAGAATGGCAGTGCTCTTCTGCATTCCTAGGGCTAACAGTGATGCAAAAGCAGGTCTACTGGCAACCAGAATGTCTGTTGATACCATGGCTGGTTAAGGCCTCCCGAATTCCTGTGGTTCCTCTCATCTGTTTTTTCCTCAGGGGTTCATGCACTAACCTCATATAACATGAAGCCAGTGTCTGATTCTTAATCTTGTTCTCACAGTAAGCAGGTTGTCCTCATTCTGGCCTCATTTTATCTCAGTACTTTGACCTTGACATTCAGGATGCCCAAATGGGCAAACATCCCTTCACCAACTCACTAGCTTCTGCTATTCCTTAGTTGTATCACTAACAGTTAAAACTGGCCATTTCAGGTCCTCTACAGTAACTATTTCCACATATCTAACTGTTCTCTTTCACTGCACAGCATATTATTTGATGTACTTCACATTCTACAATTGCTTTGAAATAGACAACACATATCACTACTGTGATTTTTGGAAAAGCCTTTCAGCTATTAAATTGTATATTGATAATGTTACGCACTATTCTTTCTGGCTTCTCACCAATCACCACCTTCATCCCTGAAAAAAAAGGATCTGAGGATGAAAAGCATTTATCCATCAATAACTTTACCTTGATGACCACTCTGAATAAGCCTCACAAGTGTGCTGGTTGATCAGTCTCTAGTTTAGGTCTGTGTTAACTGTCAGAGGGCTGCTGTCAACCATTGGGAAACAGATGTTGCACTCCCATAAGCTCTCTCCTGCTTGCTTCTCTCTGTCTTCCCTAAATATCCCATTGAGAGGCCATACCCATGCTGCATACAGCATTACACAAAGGAGTCCAAACTGGGCTCATTGTAAACTTTTAGTCATTATCTCAGGGAAGGGGAGGGAAGATATTACGGTAGAAGTAAGATCGGTATGTCACAGTGGAATCAGTGTGGTTAGCCCTTCTGCATTTAGGTCCACGCAAGTCCTCAAGACGTTGCCTGTGATCCTCCATCAGCTTAAGGAAACAATTCAGGCCCATGGTGAACTACAATAAAATGTAGAGCTTGGGGAATATTGGCATTTAAATGTCAAAATATGGCTGTTTGTTTCCACTGAGTCTCATTAGTCTAACACCACATGGAAGAATGTCCTTGGGATCAAGTGATCATGGTTACAACCTCTTCATGCTTGTGATATTAAACTCTCTACTTCATTTTAGAGGTTTGATATAATAAGTGCCCAATACCAGCAGCAAGGGCTTCCACCTGGAATGATTGTTTTACCCCTGGAGGATTCAATTTCTTTCCAGTGCCTCACGATGGGAATTTTCCATGGTATGTAGGCAAAGGACTTGTTATTTCCTTTCTACAAAACCAACGCATACATCAGTCTATTACCTTCCCTGGATGTGCTTCCCACACAGCCACCTGAATGGAGCTTGCTTCAGAATGAGGAGTGTCTACTTGTCCCTGTCCTTTTCCCTGTAGCCTTATCACTGGTAAAACCTCAGCTACTAGGCTTTCACCAGAAGCAATGAGTGGAGTCAGACCTTTGTTGCCTTGATTTTTTACAAACGGCTCTAAGTTTTCATGGCCAATGTTAAGAGCTGGTGGTGCTAGAAAGAAAAGGAGGGATGTCTGGAATTCATTATTTTGATCACCACCCAGTAAAGTGTGTTGCTGGGGAGAGATGCTCCTTTACTTTCTGCCTGTCCCTGGCTTTCTGCTTGTCACCTTGCAGTCCCACTTGCTGTCTCTCTCCTCCACCTCTCCCTCAGCTTGCCTGCAACCTCCCTCTCTCTTTGCTTCTACCTCTGTCTCCCTCTTTCCTATGTCTTTACAGTCTTCCGACTGGTTTTTCTGCTCAGTCTCCCCTTCTCCTTCCATCCTTTATCCCCCATCCGCGTCTGTGTATCTTCCACGCCCTGGCTCTCCCTGGCATATCCCTGCCTGTTTTCCCATTGCTGGGCCCACGTGGAGCCACATCGGTGGGAAGACCATGGATATATACATTCATCCACCGATCCCTCTACCGATTCTTCCATCCTTTCCATTCTGTTTTTTAATTAATTAATTCCTCTGTTCATTTATTCCTCCCACAAATGTACTTGAGAGTCTATAAGGGAACAGGCACTGGACTAGACCCTCAGGATATACAGTGGAGAACAAAACAGACAATGGAAACTTTCACCATGGGGCTTGCACTGGAATGGGGCGGCAGGTGTTTCAAAAGGATCCCTCTAACAAATATATACAAATACATTAGTTATGACAAATACTGATAAGTGCTATGGGGGAAGTTTTCAAGGTGCTAAGAGAAAGGAGAAGAGGATAAGTAATTTAAATTGAGGATGAAGTGGTTTGTGACCAGGAAAGGCCCTCAGGAAGAAGTGATCTAACCTGATTAGATTTAAAGGTACTAATGACCCTATTTCCTGTGGTAAAGAAGTAGTCCATGGACTTAAGTGGCAATAGAGGTATGCAAAACATTGCGATTGGACTCTCCTAATCATATCATCATGAAAAGCAAGGTTCTGGACAACTATGTATTTGATAACTTTGAACATTTTAATCAAACTAAGGTGTATAATAATATTGACTGGTTGTTCTAACTGCACTAGAGAAGGTGAGAAAAGAAAAAAAGAGATGAGCTCAGGGCTTCAAATTTCCAGCTCAAGTTCGACATAAATGACCCAAAGTGTCAATGTCTGCCCTGAAAGAAACCCTTATCTCCTCTACCTGTAGGGCTGAGTTTTCTTTTATTTTTTGTAAGAGGAAAACATTTTATTTTTTACCTATACCAAGTAAAATAAAAAAGCTTTTTCTTATAAGTGTGGTCTTACACAGATGGGTTAATTATAGACATTGGCTTACAGAAAAGATAATAAACATGAATATTTTCTATATGATTCTTGTAGGAGAGTACAAAAATACAAGAAATACAAGATGGGTTGGGGAGCTGTAGCGGAGGAGAGATTCCTGAATTTGGGGAAAACCCTTTTGCAACAGGGAAACCCCCTCTCTGATGGGGAAATAGATTGGCACAGAAGGGAAACATTTGAAGCTGTCAGAAGAGGATGAAGTGGCTGATCAGTGGCAGATGGGACAGTGTGAGAAATACACAGATACTCCATACCTCGGCCCTATGTGTCCCGGACTGGGACGTGTGTTCACAGGTGTGCAAGGGGGCTGGCAGCTGGTACGTGGGGATTGGAGGACAGGCCCAGAGTGAGATATGCTGTTGCTGTGGGGAGACTGACTGAGGGGACAAGAGGGAGGAAATCAGCATCAGGGAAAGCCTATGGAGGAAGACCGGACTGCCATGGAAGCAGGGCACTATTGCTGAGCCACACGCAGCGGGAGGAGCCACTATTGTACATTTTCCCAAACACCAGTGCCTGCTTATGACAATAAAAGAAGCCCACACAGGGCTAGCTCTTGCTGCCAAGCAATTGAAAAAAAAAACCCTCTCAGGGCTGGCCCTCACATGCCTTATGCCGGGAGCCAGAAAAGGCCCTCAATAGGGCCCTATCTCTTGCGTCCGTGGCCACCGTTTTCCCTGAGCATTTGGCACCTCCAGGGCCCCGTGATCCAAAAAGTCATACCACCTCTGTGCAGGGTGGCACGGGGCAGACCCAAGAACTCCAAGACAGCCTCAGGACCAGACTCCTGTGGGTGGACCACCCACAGAGGTGAGGATAAAACGAAAGCTGAACCCCAGGGACGGAGTGACTAAGGAAGAAGATGGAAAATCTTTCCATCAACTGTACAAGCTGCAAATTAAATCCCCGTGATCAACTAGGTAGACCCTGCATCTATGGAATATCTGAGTAGACAATGAGTGTTTCCACAAATGAAAACGGTCTAGCTCTGGGAGCCATGGACTCTGGGGGCAAACACACGCAGGAATTGGGCAAGATCAGAGTCAGAGTGGTCCCCACAGGGCCCACAGCAGGTCCAGAGACCAGCCCAGAGGCAGAGAAGAGCCTATTGGGGAGGCAGAGGTGGGCTGTAGCTCACAGCATGTGCAAGGACACTTAGAGCAAAGACCCCAGGGAAATATAATTATTACTATTAATTTTATTAAGTTTTTTTAACATCTTTATTGGGGTATAATTGCTTTACAATGGTGTGTTAGTTTCTGCTTTATAACAAAGTGAATCAGTTATACATACACATATGTTCCCATATCTCTTCCCTCTTGCGTCTCCCTCCCTCCCACCCTCCCTATCCTACCCCTAAAGGCAGTCACAAAGCACCGAGCTGATCTCCCTGTGCCATGCGGCTGCTTCCCACTAGCTATCTACCTTACGTTTGTTAGTGTGTACCTGTCCATGATTCTCTCTCGCCCTGTCACAGCTCACCCTTCCCCCTCCCCATATCCTCAAGTCCGTTCTCCAGTAGGTCTGTGTCTTTATTCCTGTCTTACCCCTAGGTTCTTCATGACATTTTTTTTCTTCTTAAATTCCATATATATGTGTTAGCATATGGTATTTGTCTTTTTCTTTCTGACTTACTTCACTCTGTATGACAGACTCTAGGTCTATCCACCTCATTACAAATAGCTCCATTTCGTTTCTTTTTATGGCTGAGTAATATTCCATTGTATATATGTGCCACATCATCTTTATCCATTCATCCGATGATGGGCACTTAGGTTGTTTCCATCTCCGGGCTATTGTAAATAGAGCTGCAATGAACATTTTGGTACATGAATCTTTTTGAATTTTGGTTTTCTCAGGGTATATGCCAAGTAGTGGGATTGCTGGGTCATATGGTAGTTCTCTTTGTAGTTCTTTAAGGAACCTCCATACTGTTCTCCATAGTGGCTGAACCAATTCACATTCCCACCAGCAGTGCAAGAGTGTTCCCTTTTCTCCACACCCTCTCCAGCATTTATTGTTTCTAGATTTTTTGATGATGGCCATTCTGACTGGTGTGAGATGATAACCTCATTGTAGTTTTGATTTGCATTTATCTAATGATTAATGATGTTGAGCATTCTTTCATGTGTTTGTTGGCAGTCTGTATATCTTCTTTGGAGAAATGTCTATTTAGGTCTTCTGCCCATTTTTGGATTGGGTTGTTTGTTTTTTTGTTATTGAGCTGCATGAGCTGCTTGTAAATTTTGGATATTAATCCTTGGTCAGTTGCTTCATTTGCAAATATTTTCTCCCATTCTGAGGGCTGTCTTTTGGTCTTGTTTATGGTTTCCTTTGCTGTGCAAAAGCTTTGAAGTTTCATTAGGTCCCATTTGTTTATTTTTGTTTTTATTTCCATTACTCTAGGAAGTGGGTCAGAAAGGGTCTTGCTGTGATTTATGTCATAGAGTGTTCTGCCTATGTTTTCCTCTAAGAGTTTGATAGTTTCTGGTCTTACATTTAGGTCTTTAATCCATTTTGAGCTTATTTTTGTGTATGGTGTTAGGGAGTGATCTAATCTCATACTTTTACATGTGTCTGTTCATTTTTCCCAGCACCACTTATTGAAGAGGCTGTCCTTTCTCCACTGTACATTCCTGCCTCCTTTATCAAAGATAAGGTGTCCATATGAGCGTGGGCTTATCTCTGGGCTTTCTATCCTGTTCCATTGATCTATTTTTCTGTTTTTGTGCCAGTACCATACTCTCTTGATTACTGTAGCTTTGTAGTATAGTCTGAAGTCAGGGAGCCTGATTGCTCCAGCTCCGTTTTTCGTTCTCAAGATTGCTTTGGCTATTCGGGGTCTTTTGTGTTTCCATACAAATTGCGAAATTTTTTGTTCTAGTTCTGTGAAAAATGCCAGTGGTAGTTTGATAGGGATTGCACTGAATCTATAGATTGCTTTGAGTAGTAGAGTCATTTTCACAATGTTGATTCTTCCAATCCAAAAACATGGTATATCTCTCCATCTATTTGTATCATCTTTAATTTCTTTCATCAGTGTCTTATATTTTCTGCATACAGGTCTTTTCTCTCCTTAGGTAGGTTTATTCCTAGATATTTTATTCTTTTTGTTGCAATGGTAAATGGGAGTGTTTCCTTGATTTCAATTTCAGATTTTTCATCATTAGTATATAGGAATGTCAGAGATTTCAGTGCATTAATTTTTTATCCTGCTACTTTACCAAATTCATTGATTAGCTCTAGTAGTTTTCTGGTAGCACGTTTAGGATTCTCTATGTATAGTATCATGTCATCTGCAAACAGTGACAGCTTTACTTCTTCTTTTCCGATTTGGAATCCTTTTATTTCCTTTTCTTCTCTGATTGCTGTGGCTAAAACTTCAAAAACTATGTTGAATAACAGTGGTGAGAGTGGGGAACCTCTTCTTGTTCCTGATCTTAGTGGAAATGCTTTCAGTTTTTCACCATTGAGAATGATGTTGGCTGTGGGTTTGTCATATATGGCCTTTATTATGTTGAGGAACGTTCCCTCTATACCTACATTCTGGAGGGTTTTTATCATAAATGGGTGTTGAATTTTGTTGAAAGCTTTCTGTGCATCTATTGAGATGATCATATGGTTTTTCTCCTTCAATTTGTTAATATGGTTTATCACATTGATAGATTTGCATATATTGAAGAATTCTTGCATTCCTGGAATAAACCCCACTTGATCATGGTGTATGATTCTTTTAATGTGCTGTTGGATTCTGTTTGCTAGTATTTTGTTGAGGATTTTTGCATCTATGTTCATCAGTGATATTGGCCTGTAGTTTTCTTTCTTTGTGACATCCTTGCCTAGTTTTGGTATCAAGGTGATGGTGGCCTCGTAGAAGGAATTTGGGAGTGTTCCTTCCTCTGCTATATTTTGGAAGAGTTTGAGAAAGATAGGTGTTAGCTCTTCTCTAAATGTTTGATAGAGTTCGCCTGTGGAGCCATCTGGTCCTGGGCTTTTGTTTGTTGGAAGATTTTTAATCACAGTTTCAATTTCAGTGCTTGTGATTGGTCTGTTCATGTTTTCTATTTCTTCCAGATTCAGTCTTGGCAGGTTGTGCATTTCTAAGAATTTGTCCATTTCTTCCAGATTGTCCACTTTATTGGCATAGAGTTGCTTGTAGTAATCTCTCATGATCTTTTGTATTTCTGCAGTGTCAGTTGTTACTTCTCCTTTTTCATTTCTAATTCTATTGATTTGAGTCTTCTCCCTTTTTTTCTTGATGAGTCTGGGTAGTGGTTTATCTGTTTTGTTTATCTTCTCAAAGAACCAGCTTTTAGTTTTATTGATCTTTGCTCTTGTTTCCTTCATTTCTTTTTCATTTATTTCTGATCTGATTTTTATGATTTTTTTCCTTCTGGTAGCTTTGGGGTTTTGTTGTTCTTCTTTCTCTAATTGCTTGAGGTGCAAGGTTAGATTGTTTATTCGAGATGTTTCCTGCTTCTGAAGGCAGGATTGTATTGCTATAAACTTCCCCCTTAGAACTTCTTTTGCTGCATCCCATAGGTTTTGGCTCGTTGTGTCTCCCTTGTCATTTGTTTCTAGGTATATTTTTATTTCCTCTTTGATTTCTTCAGTGATCACTTCATTATTAAGTAGTGTATTTTTTAGCCTCCATGTGTTTGTATTTTTTACAAATCTTTTCCTGTAATTGATATCTAGTCTCATGGCCTTGTGGTCAGAAAAGATAGTTGATACATTTTTAATTTTCTTAAATTTACCAAGGCTTGATTTGTGACCCAAGATATGATCTATCCTGGAGAATGTTCCATGAGCACTTGAGAAAAATGTGTATTCTGTTGTTTTTGGATGGAGTGTCCTATAAATATCAATTAAGTCCATCTTGTTTAATGTATCATTTAAAGCTTGTGTTTCGTTATTTATTTTCATTTTGGATGATCTGTCCATGGGTGAAAGTGGGGTGTTTAAGTCCCCTACTATGAATGTGTTACTGTCGATTTTCCCTTTTATGGCTGTTAGTATTTGCCTTATGTATTGAGGTGCTCCTATGTTGGGTGCATAAATGTTTACAATTGTTATATCTTCTTCTTGGATCGATCCCTTGATCATTATGTAGTGTCCTTCTTTGTCTCTTCTAATAGTCCTTATTTTAAAGTCTATTTTGTCTGATATGAGAATTGTTACTCCAGCTTTCCTTTGGTTTCCATTTGCATGGAATATCTTTTTCCATCCCCTTACTTTCAGTCTGTATGTGTCTCTAGGTCTGAAGTGGGTCTCTTGTAGACAGCATATATAAGGGTCTTGTTTTTGTATCCATTCAGCCAATCTGTGTCTTTTGGTGGGAGCATTTAGTCCATTTACATTTAAGGTAGTTATCGATATGTATGTTCCTATTCCCATTTTCTAAATTGTTTTGGGTTCGTTATTATAGGTCTTTTCCTTCTCTTGTGTTTCTTGTCTAGGGAAGTTCCTTTAGCATTTGTTGTAAAGCTGGTTTGGTGGTGCTGAACTCTCTCACCTTTTGCTTGTCTGAAAAGATTTTAATTTCTCCATCAAATCTGAATGAGATCCTTGCTGTGTAGAGTAGTCTTTGTTGCAGGTTTTTCTCCTTCATCACTTTCAGTATGTCCTGCCACTCCCTTCTGGCTTGCAGGGTTTCCGCTGAGAGATCAGCTGTTAAACTTATGGGGATTCCCTTGTGTGTTAATTGTTGTTTTTCCCTTGCTGCTTTTAATATGCTTTCTTTGTATTTAATTTTTGACAGTTTGATTAATATGTGTCTTGGCGTATTTCTCCTTGGATTTTTCCTGTATCGGACTCTCTGTGCTTCCTGCACTTGATTAACTATTTCCTTTCCCATATTAGGGAAGTTTTCAACTATAATCTCTTCAAATATTTTCTCAGTCCCTTTCTTTTTCTCTTCTTCTTCTGGAACCCCTATAATTCGAATGTTGGTGCATTTAATGTTGTCCCAGAGGTCTCTGAGACTGTCCTCAGTTCTTTTCATTCTTTTTTCTTTATTCTGCTCTGCAGTAGTTATTTCCATTGTTTTATCTTCCAGGTCACTTATCCGTTCTTCTGCCTCAGTTATTCTGCTATTGATCCCATCTAGAGTAATTTTAATTTCATTTATTGTGTTGTTCATCATTGCTTGTTTCATCTTTATTTCTTCTAGGTCCTTGTTAACTGTTTCTTGCATTTTGTTCATCCTATTTCCAAGATTTCGGATCATCCTTACTATCATTATTCTGAGTTCTTTTTCAGGTAGACTGCCTATTTCCTCTTCATTTGTTAGGTCTGGTGCATTTTTATCTTGCTCCCTTATCTGCTATGTGTTTTTCTGTCTTCTCATTTTTCTTATCTTACTGTGTTTGGGGTCTCCTTTTTGCAGGCTGCAGGTTCGTAGTTCCTGCTGTTTTTGATGTCTGTCTCCAGTGGCTAAGGTTGGTTCAGTGGGTTGTGTAGGCTTCCTGGTGGAGGGGACTAGTGCCTGTGTTGTGGTGGATGAGGCTGGATCTTGTCTCTCTAGTGGGCAGGTTCACGTTTGGTGGTGTGTTTTGGCGTGTCTGTGGCCTTATTATGATTTTAGGCAGCCCCTCTGCTAATGGGTGGGGTTGTGTTCCTGTTTTGCTAGTTGTTTGGCATAGGTTGTCCAGCACTGTAGCTTGCTGGTCGTTGAGTGAAGCTGGGTGCTGGTGTTAAGATGGAAGTCTCTGCGAGATTTTCGCCATTTGATATTATGTGGAGCTGGGAGGCCTCTTGTTGACCAGTGTCCTGAAGTTGGCTCTCCTACTTCAGAGGCAGAGCCCTGACTCCTGGCTGGAGCACCAAGAGCCTTTCATCCACACGTCTCAGAATAAAAGGGAGAAAAAGTAGAGAGAATTAGTAGAAATATGAAGAAAGAAAGAAGGAAAGGAGGGAAGGAAGGAAGGAAGAAAGAAAGAAAGAAGCAAAGAAGGAAAGAAGGCAAGAAGGAAAGAAAGGAGGGAGGGAGGAAGGAAGGAAGGAGGGAAAGAAGGAAAAAAGACAGAAAGAAGATACAGTAAAATAAAATAAAGTATAATAAAGTTATTGAGTTAAAAAACACTTATTTAGAAAAAATAAAGGGACGGATAGAACCTTAGGACAAATGTTGGAAGCAAAGCTATACAGACCAAATCTTACACAGAAGCATACACATACACCCTCACAAAAAGAGGTAAAGGGGAAAAAATCATAAATCTTGCTCTCAGAGACCACCTCCTCAATTTGGGATGATTCGTTGTCTAAGGGAGGGAAGAAAGGAAGGAAAGAAAGAAAGAAACAAAGAAAGAACGAAGGTAAAGTATAATAAAGTTATTAAAATTAAAATTAATTATTAAGAAAAATAATTACAAAAAAAAAACCCATGGACGGATAGAACCCTAGGACAAATGGTGGAAGCAAAACTATACAGACAAGATCTCACACAGAAGCATACACATACACATTCACAAAAAGAGGAAAAAGGGAAAAAATCATAGATCTTGTTCTCGAAGCCTACCTCCTCAATTTGGGATGACTCGTTGTCTATTCATGTATTCCACAGATGCAGGGTACATCAAGTTGATTGTGGAGTTTTAATCCGCTGTTTCTATGGCTGCTGGGAGAGATTTCCCTTTCTCTTCTTTTTTCTCACAGCTCACAGGGGCTCAGCTTTGGATTTGGCCCTGCCTCTGCGTGTAGGTCGCTGGAGGGCGTCTGTGTTTTGCTCAGACAGGACGGGGTTAAAGGAGCCGCTGATTCGGGGGGCTCTGGCACACTCAGGCCGGGGGGGGGGAGGGTGGGGCACTGCGTGTGGGGCAGGCCTGAGGCAGCAGAGGCTGGCGTGATGTTGCACCAGCCTGAGGCCCGCCGTGTGTTCTCCTGGGGAAGTTGTCCCTGGATCCCGGGAAACTGGCAGTGGCAGGCTGCACAGGCTCTGCGGAAGAGGGGTGTGGATAGAGATCTGTGCTCGCACACAGGCCCCTTGGTGGCAGCAGCAGCAGCCTTAGCGTCTCCCGCCCGTCCCTGGAGTCTGTGCTTTTAGCCACAGCTTGCGCCCATCTCTGGGGTCCGTGCTTTTAGCTGCGGCTCGCACCCGTCTCTCAATTTTATTAAGTTTTGATGCATTCTGTTGTTGGATGTAACTTTTTTTCCTTTCTTTTTTTAGTTTGTTGTTGTTGTTTTAGTTTTATTTTATTTAGTCTTCTGGAATCTCCATGTTTTATAACATATTTTTTATCTTTTATTTTCATTTTTAATTTTTTATACATTTCAATTTTTAGTTTGCTTTTCTGTTTTTCTGTCTTCTTTTCCCTTAGTTTTTCTTCTTTTTAATATATTTTTCTTTTTGTTATATTTCCATTTCTACTTTGCTTTTCTGTTGTCCTGTGTTTTTTCCCTTTTTATTTTTTTTATCATTTTTTTTCAAATCATTTTTATCAGTTTGTTCTGTTTCCTTCCTTTATTCTTCAGTTGGCACACTGCTTTGGGTTTCTTTATGGGTTATATGTTTTTGTTAGTTTTAATCCGAATTGTTTGATTTCGTTTTTGAGTTCTTCTCTTTGTCTGGTTGTTCTCTTGCTTTTTGTTTTATTTGGCTCTGTTTTTGTTTCTTTTATGTGTGTGTGTGTTTCCATTTCTCTTTGTTTGATTTTGTTTTTAAGATTTCTCTGGAGTTTTGTTTGCTTTTTTTTCTTTAATATATTTTCTACTTTTTTATACTTCTGTTTCTACGTTGCTTTTCTGTTGTTCTCTCTTCTTTCCCCATTCTCTTTTTCTTTTTCTTTCTTTTTTTAAAATCGTTTTTGTCTGCTTTGTTTCTTTGCTTTATGCTTCAGTTGGTGCTCTGCTTTTGTTTTGTGTTTTTGTCAGCTTTCTTTTTAATTGTTTGATTTTGTTCTTGGTTTCTTTTGTTTCTCTGGTTGTTCTCTTGCTTTTTGATTTATTTGGTTCTTTTTTTGTTTCTTGTGTGTGTGTGTGTTTCCTTGTTTCTGTTTGTTTGATTTTACTTTTTACCATTTGTTGGGGGTTTTGTTAGTCTTTTTTTGTAATCCCCTTTTTTGCTAGGAGGAGCAACTTGCGGGGTCTTGATCCCTCAACCAGAAGTCGGGCATCAGGCTCTGGGGTGGGAGAACAAAGTCCAGGATGCTAGACTACTAGAGAATTGCTGGCCCCAGGGATTATTAATTGCTGAGAGCACTCATGGAGGCCTCTGTCTGAATCCGAGACCTGCTCCACCCAACTGCCAGCACCTACCAGCACTGGAGGCCTCACAACAAACAACAAACATGGCAGGAACACTAACCTACCTGTCAGCAGACAGACTACCTAAAGTCATACTAAGCTCACAGATACCCCAAAACACACCACGAGACATGGCCCTACTCATCAGAGGAAAAAGACTCAGCTCCACCCACCAGAATGCAGGCACCATTCCTTCCAATTAGGAAGCCTATGCAAGACACTGCACCAACCCCACCAATGGGGCCAGAGAATAGAAGCAAGAGGAACTAAGATGCTGCTGCCTAGGGAAAGGAGACCTCAAATACTGTAAATTAGACAAAATGAGAAGACAGAGAGATATCCTACAGGCAAAAGAGCAAGGTAAAGGCCCACAAGACCAAATAAATGTAAAGGAAATAGGCAAATTACCTGAAAAGGAATTCAGGGTAATGATAGTAAAGATGATCCAAAATCTTGGAAATAGAATAGAGAAAATACAAGAAGCATTTAAAAAGGATCTAGAAGAACTAAAGAGCAAACAAACAGTAATGAACAACACAATAACTGAAATTAAAAATACTCTAGATGAAATAAATAACAGAATAACTGAGGCAGAAGAACAGATAAGTGACCTGGAAGATAAAACGGTGGAAATAACTGCCACAGAGAAGAATAAAAAAAAGGAATGAAAAGAATGATGGACAGCCTCAGAGACCTCTGGGACATTAGGCACACCAACATTTGAATTATAGGCATACCAGCAGAAGAAAAAAAAAGAAATGTTCTGAGAAAATATGTGAAGAGATTATACTTGAAAACTTCCCCAATATGGGATAAGAAATAGTCAATCAAGTCCAGGAAGCACAGAGAGTCCCATACAGGATAAATGCAAGAAAAAACATGGCAAGACACATACTAATCAAACTATCAAAAATTAAACACAAGGAAAAAATATTAAAAGCAGCAAGGGAAAGGCAACAAATAACATAGAAGGGAATCCCCATAAGGTTAACAGCTGATTTTCAGCAGAAACTGTCCAGGCCAGAAGGGAGTGGCAAGATATACTTAAAGTGATGAAAGAGAAAAACCTACAATCAAGACTACTGTACCCAGCAAGGATCTCATTCAGATTTGATGGAGAAATCAAAAGCTTTACAGATAAGCAAAAGTTAAGAGAATTCAGCACCACCAAAGCAGCTTTACAATAAATAATAAAGAACTTCTCTAGGCAGGAAACACAAGAGAAGGCAAAGATCTACAATAACAAATGCAAAACAATTAAGAAAATGGTAACAGGAACATACATATCAATAATTACCTTAAATGTAAATGGATTAAATGCTCCCACCAAAATACACAGACTGGCTGAATGGATAAAAAACCAAAACCTGTATATATGCTGTCTACAAGAGACCCACTTCAGACCTAGGGACACATATAGACTGAAAGTGAGGGGGTGGAAAAAGATACTCCATGAAAATGGAAATCAAAAGAAAGCTGGAGTAGCAATTCTCATATCAGACAAAATAGACTTTAAAATAAAGACTATGACAAAAGACAAGGAAAGACACAGTATAATGATCAAGGGATCAATCCAAGAAGAAGATATAACAATTGTAAATATCTATGCATCAATCATAGGAGCACCTCAATACATAAGGCAAATGCTAGCAACCATAAAAGGGGAAACCAACAGTAACACAATAACAGTAGGTGACATTAACACCCCACTTACACCAATGGACAGATCATCCAAACATAAAATAATAAGAAAACACAAGCTTTAAATGACACATTAGGGCAGATGGACTTAACTAATATCTATAGGACATTCTATCCAAAACAACAGAATACACATTCATCTCAAGCACACATGGAACATTCTCCAGGATAGATCACATCTTGGGTCACAAATCAACTTCAGTAAATTTAGGAAAATTGAAATCATATCAAGCATCTTTTCCGACCACAAAACTATGAGACTAGATATGAATTACAGGGAAAAAATTGTAAAAAATACAAACACATGTAGGCTAAACAATAGGCTACTAAAAAACCAAGAGAACACTGAAGAAATCAAAGAGGAAATCAAAAACTACTTAGAAACAAATGACAAAAAAAACAAACGATGAACCAAAACCGTGGGATGCAGCAAAAGCAGTTCTAAGAGGTAACTTTATACAAATACAGTCCTACCTCAAGAAACAAGAAAACTCTGAAATAAACAACCTAACCTTACACCTAAAGCAATTAGAGAAAGAAGAACAAAAACCCCCAAATTTAGCAGAAGGAAAGAATTCGTAAAGATCAGATGAGAATTAAATGAAAAAGAAATGAAGGAAACAATAGCAAAGATCAATAAAAGTAAAAGTTTGTTCTTTGAGAAGATAAAAAAAATGATAAACCACTAGCCAGACTCATCAGGAAAAAAATGGGAGAAGATTCAAATCAGTAGAATTAGAAATGAAAAAGAAGTAACAACTGACACTGCAGAAATACAAAGGATCAGGAGAGATTACTACAAGCAACTCTATGCCAATAAAATGGACAACCTGGAAGAAATGGACAAATTCTTAGAAAAGCACAACCTTCCGAGACTGAACCAGGAAGAAATAGAAAACATAAACAAACGAATCAGAAGCACTGAAATTGAGACTGTGATTAAAAATCTTCCAGCAAACAAAAGTCTAAGACCAGATGGCTTCACAGGCAATTCTATCAAACATTTAGAGAAGAGCTAGTACTTATCCTTCTTAAACTCTTCCAAAATATAACAGAGGAAGGAACACTCCCAAATTCCTTCTACGAGGCCACCATCACCTTGATACCAAAACCAGACAAAGATGTCACAAAAAAAGAAAATTATAGGCCAGTATCACTGAGGAACCTAGATGCAAAAATCCTCAACAAAATAATAGCAAACAGAATCCAACAGCACATTAAAAGAATCATACACCATGAGCAAGTGAGGTTTATCTGAGAAATGCAAGCATTCTTCTGTATATGCAAATCTATTAATGTGATACACCATATTAACAAACTGAAGGATAAAAACCATATGATAATCTTAATAGATGCAGAAAAAGGGTAGACAAAATTCAACACCCATTTATGATTAAAAACTCTACAGTACGTGGGCATAGAGGGAACCTAACTCAACATAATAAAAGCCATATGTGACAAACCCACAGACAACATCATTCTCAATGGTGAAAAACTGAAAACATTTCCTCTAACATCAGGAAGAAGACAAGGTTGCCGACTCTCACCACTATTATTCAACATTGTTTAGGAAGTTTTAACATTGCAATCAGAGAGGAAAAAGAAATAAAGGAATCCAAATTGGAAAAGAAGAAATAAAACTGTCACTGTTTGCAGATGACATGACACTATACATAGAAAATCCTAAAGATACCATCAGGAATCTACTAGAGCTAATCAATGAATTTGGTAAAGAAGCAGGATACAAAATTATTGCACAGAAATCTCTTGCATTCCTATACACTAACAATAAAATCAGATAGAGAAATTAAGGAAACACTCCCATTTACCATTGCAACACAAAGAATGAAATACCTAAGAATAAACATACCTAAGGAGGCAAGAGACCTGTAAGCAGAAAACTGTAAGACACTAATGAAGGAAATCAAACATGCGACAAACAGATGGAGAGATATACCATGTTCTTGGATTGAAAGAATCAACACTGTGAAAATGATTATACTACCCAAAGAAATCTGCAGATTCAATGCAATCCATATCAAATTACCAATGCCATTTTTCACAGAACTAGAACAAATAATTTTACAATTTCTATGGAAACACAAAAGACCTTGAAAACTCTTAGAGTAAAACAGGAAAAACACTCTTGACATAAATCACAGCAAGATCTTTTATGACCCACATCCTAGAGTAATGGAAATAAAAACAAAAACAAGGGTTGGGATAGGGAGGGTTGTAGGGAGATGCAAGAGGGAGGGGATATGGGGATATATGTGTACATATAGGTGATTCACTTTGTTGTACAGCAGGAACTGGCAGAGCATTGTAAAGTAATTATACTCCAATAAAGATGTTGAAAAAAAAATGACCTCGAGTAGACAAAGCAATCTTGATAAAGATAAATAGAACTTGAGGTATCAGGCTCCCTGACTTCAGACTATACTACAAAGCTACAGAAATCAAGACAGTATGGTATTGGCACAATAACAGAAATATAGATCAATGGAACATCATAGAAAGCCCAGAGATAAACCCATGCACATATCGTCACCTTATCTTTGACAAATGAGGCAAGAATATACAATGGAGAAAAGACAGCCTCTTCAATAAGTGGTGCTGCAAAAACTGGACCACTACATGTAAAGAATGAAATTAGAACTCTTCCTAACACCATTCACAAAAATAGCTCAAAGTGGATTAATGACCTAAATGTAAGGCCAGACACTATAAAACTCTTAGAGGAAAACATAGGCAGAACACTCTATGTCATAAATCACAGCAAAATCTTTTTTGACCCACCTCCTAGATTAATGGAAATAAAATTAAAAATGAACAAATGAGACCTAATGAAACTTAAAAGCTTTTGCACAGCAAAGGAAACTGTAAACAAGATAAAAAGATAACCCTCAGAATGGGAGACAGTATTTGCAAATGAAGCAACTGGCAAAGGATTACTCTCCAAAATATGCAAGCAGCTCATGCAACTCAGTATGAAAACAAACAAACAACTGAATGCAGAAACGGGCCAAAGACTTAAATAGATAGTTCTCCAAAAAAACATATAGATTGCCAGCAATGAAAAGATGCTCAACATCAATCATTAGAGAAACATAAATCAAAACTACACTGAAGTATCACCTCACACCAGTCAGAATGACCATCATTAAAAAGTCTACAAATAATAAATGTTGGAGAGGGTGTGGAGAAAAAAGAACCCTCTTGCACGTTGGTTGGAATGTAAATTGGTACAGCCACTGTGGAGAATAGTATGGAGCTTCCTTAAAAATCTAGAAATAAATCTACCATATGATCCTGCAATCCCACTCCTGGTCATATATCTGGAGAAAATCATACTTCAAAAAGATACATGCACCCCAATGTTCATAGCAGCACTCTTTACAATAGCCAAGGCGTGGAAGCAACCTAAGTGTCCATTGACAGAGGAATGGATAAAGAAAGTGTGGTATACATATACAATGGAATATTAGTCAGCCATAAAAAAGAATGAAATAATACATTTGCAGCAACATGAATAGACTTAGATATAATCTTTTATTTTTATTGTAGTAAAATTGCTTTACAATGTTGTGTTAGTTTCTGCTGTACAATGGAGTGAATCAGCTATATGCTGATTCCCTCCCTCTTGGACCTATATACCCTCCCTCTTGGACCTCCCTCCCACTCTTCTCCCCCCATCTAGGTCATCACAGAGTACCGAGCTGAGCACCCTGTGCTATACAGCAGGTTCCCACTAGCTATCTATTTTACACATGGTAGAGTATTTATGTGAAACCTAATCTCCCAATTCGACCCACCCTCCCCTTCCACCACTGTGTCCACATGTCTGTTCTCGACATCTGTGTCTCTATTCCTGCCCTACAAATAGGTTCATCTGTACATTTTTTCTAGATTCCACACATATGCATTAATATATGATATTTGTTTTTCTCTTTCTTGTTTCCTTCATTCTGTATGACAATCTTTGGTCCATCCACATCTCTACAAATGACCCAATTTCTTTCCTTTTTATGGCGGAGTAATATTCCACTGTATATATGTACCACATCTTCTTCATCCATTCATCTATCATTAGACATTGAGGCTGTTTCTCTGATCTGGCTATTGTAAATAGTACTGCAATGAACTATGGGGTACATGTGTCTTTTTAATTATGGTTTTCTCAGGGTGTATGCCCAGTAGTGGGATAGGTGAATCATAAGGAAGTTCTATTTTTAGTTTTATAAGGAACCTCCATACTGTTCTCCATAGTGGCTGTAACAATTTACATTACTACCAACCGTGCAAGAGGGTTCCTTTTTCTCCACTCGCTCTCCAGCATTTATTGTTTGTAGATTTTTTGATGATGGCCATTCTGACTGGTGTGATGTGATGCCAAATTGTAGTTTTGATTTACAATTCTATAATACTTACTGATGTTGAGAATCTTTTCATGTGCCTCTTGGCCATCTGTATGTCTTTGGTGAAATGTGTATTCAGGTCTTTTGCCCATTTTTTATTGTTTTTTTTTTTTGATATTGAGCTACATGAGCTGTCTGTATATTTTGGAGATTAATCCTTTGTCTGTTGCTTCATTTGCAAAGATTTTCTCCCATTCTTAGGGTTGTTTTTTTGTCTTGTTTATGGTTTCCTTTGTTGTGCAAAAGCTTTTAAGTTTCATTAGGTCCCATTTGTTTATTTTTGTCTTTATTTTCATTACTCTAGTAGGTGGGTCAAAAGAGATCTTGCTGTGGTTTATGTCGAAGTGTGATTTTCCTATGTTTTCCTCTAAGAGTTTTATAGTGCCTAGTCTTACATTTAGGTCTTTAATCCATTTGGAGTTTATTTTTGTGTATGGTGTTAGGGAGTGTTCTAACTTCATTGTTTTACATGTAGCTGTCCAATTTTCCCAAGACCACTTATTGAAGAGGCTGTCTTTTTTCCAGTGCAGGTTCTTGCCTCCTTTTTCATAGATTAGGTGACCATATGTGCGTGTGCTTATCTCTGAGCTTTCTATCCTGTACCATTTATCTGTAATTCTGTTTTTGTGGCAATACCATACTGTCTTGATTAGTGTAGCTTTGTAGTATAGTTTGAAGTTGGGTAGCCTGAATCCTCCAGCTTGGTTTTCCTTTCTCCAGATTGCTTTGGCTCTTCAGGTTTTTTGTGTCTCCATACAAATTGTAAAATTTTTTGTTCTAATTCTGTAAAGAATGTCATTGGTAGTTTGATAGGGATTGCATTGAATCTGTAGATTGCTTTGGGTAATATAGTCATTTTCACAATATTGATTCTGCTAATCCAGGGACACGGTATAATTCTCCATTGGTTTGTTTGGCCTTTGATCTCTTTCATCAGTAACTTATAGTCTACTGTGTAGAGATCTTTTGCCTCCTTAGGTAGGTTTATACCTAGGTATTTTATTCTTTTTGTTTTGATGGTAAATGGGACTGTTTCTTTGATTTGTCTTTATGATTTTTCACTTTTAGTGTACAGGCACACCTGAGATTTCTGTGCATTAATTTTCTATCCTGCAACCTTACCGAATTCATTGACTAGTTCTAAAATTTTCTGGTGTCATCTTTACAATTTTCTATGTATAGTATCATATCATCTGCAAACAGTGACAGTTTAACTTGATTTTTTTCAATTTGTATTCCTTTTATTTCTTTTTCTTCTCTGAATGCCATGGCTAGGACTTCCAAAACCATGTTGCATAAGAGTGGTGAGAGTGGACAACCTTGTCTTGTTCCTGATCTTAGTGGAAATGCTTTATGTTTTTCACCATTGTGTATACTGTTTGCTGTGGGTATGTTATATATGGCCTTTATTATGTCGAGGTAGGTTCCATCTATGCCCATTTTCTGGAGAGTTTTTATCATAAATTGGTGTTGAATTTGTCAAAAGATTTTTCTGAATCTATTGAGATGATCATGTGGTTTTTATTCCTTAATTTGTTAATATGGTGTATCACATTGATTGATTTACATATATTGAAGAATCCTTGCATTCCTGGCATAAACCCCACTTGACCATGGTGTATGATCCTTGTGATGTGTTTTTGGATTCTATTTGCGAGTATGTTGCTGAGGAGTTTTGCATCTATGTTCATTAATGATATTGGTTTGTAATTTTCTGTTTTTGTAATGTCTTTGTGTTGTTTTGGTATTAGGGTGATGGTGGCTTTGTAGAAAGTATTTCAGAGTATTCCTCTCTCTGCAGTGTTCTGGAAGATTTTGAGAAGGATTGGTGTTAGCTCTTCTCTACAAGGTTCTTAGAATTTTCCTGGGAAGCCATCTGGTCGGCTTTTTTTTGTTGGAAGATTTTTAAGTACAGTTTCAATTTCATTTCCTGTGATATGTCTTTTTATATTTTCTAATTCTTCCTGGTTCAGTCTTGGAAAATTGTACCTTTGCAAGAACTTGTCCATTTCTTCCAGGTTGCCCATTTTATAGGTATATAGTTGTTTGTAGTAGTCTCTTATAATCCTTTGTATTTCTGCTGTACCAGTTGTGATTTCTCCTTTTTAATTTCTAATTTTACTGATTTGCATCCTCTCTCTTTTTTTCTTGATGTGTCTGGCTAAAGGTTTACCAATTTTGTTTATCTTCTCAAGGATCCAACTTTCTGTTTTATTGATGTTGTTATTGTTTTCTTCATTTCTATTTCATTTATTCCTGATCTGATTTTTATGATTTCTTTCCTTCTACTGACTTTGGGTTTTCTTTGTTCTTCTTTCTCTAGTTGCTTTAGGTGTATGGTTAGATTGTTTATTTGAGATTTTTCTTACTTCTTGAGGTGAGATTGAATTGCTATAAACGTCCCTCTTAGAACTGCTTTTGCTGCATCCCACAGGTTTTGGGCTGGTGTGTCGTGTTTTCATTGTCACTTGTTTCTATGTAATTTTTTATTTCTTGTTTGATTTCTTAAGTGATTTCTTGATTATTTAGTAGTGCACTGTTTAGCCTCCATGTATTTCTGTTTTTTACAGTTATTTTTCCTGTAATTGATTTCCAATCTGATAGCATTTTGGTCAGAAAAGATGCTTGATACAATTTCAATTTTCTTAAGTTTTCTGAGTCTTGAATTCTGACCCAAGATGTGATCTATCCTGGAGAATGTTCCATGCACATGTGAGAAGAAGTGTATTCTGCCACTTTCTGGGGGTATGTCCTATAAATATCAATAAAATCAATCTGGTCTATTGTGTCATTTAAATCTTGTGTTTCCTTATTTATTTTCAATTTGTATGAACTGTACATTGGTGTAATTGGGTTGTTAAAGTCCCCTATTACTATTGTGTTACTGTTGATTTCCCCTTTTATGGCTGTTAGCATTTGCCTTATGCATTGCGGTGTTCCTATGTTGGGGGTATAAATATTTATAATTGTTATCTCTTCTTCGTGGATTGATCTCTTGATCATTATGTAGTGTCCTTCCTTATCTCTTGTAACAGCCTTATTTTAAAGTCTCTTTTGTCTGATATGAGAATTGCTAATCCAGCTTTCTTTTGATTTCTATTTGCATGGAATAACATTTTCCATCCTCTCACTTTAGGTCTGTATGTGTCCCAGGTCTGAAATGGGTTTCTTGTAGACAGCATATATACAGGTCTTGTTTTTGTATCCATTTATCCAGTCAATGTCTTTTGGTTGGAGTATTTAATCCATTCACATTCACTGTTATTATCAATATGTATGTTCCTATTACTATTTTCTCAATTGTTTCGGTTTGTTCTTGTGGGTCTTTTTCTTCTCTTATGTTTCCTGCTTAAACAAGTTCCCTTAGCATTTATTGCAAAGCTGGTTTGGTGGTGCTGAGTTCTCTTAGCTTTTGCTTGCCAGAAAAGCTTTTGATTTCTCAATCGAATCTGAATGAGACCTTTGCTGGGTAGAGTAATCTTGGTTGTAGGTTTTTCTCTTTCATCATTTTAAGTATGTTCTGCTACTCCCTTCTGCCCTGAAATTTTTCTGCTGAAAACCAGCTGATTATCTTATTGGGATTCCCTTGTATGTTCTTGGTTGCTTTTCCCTTGCTGCTTTTAATATTTTTTCTTTGAATTTAATTTTTTTTAGTCTGATTAATATGTGTCTTGGTGTTTTTCTCCTGGGGTTTATCCTGTAAGGGACTCTCTGTGCTTCCTGGACTTGACTGATAATTTTCTTTCCCATGTTAGTGAAGTTTTCCAGTATAATCTCTTCAACTATTTTCTCAGACCCTTTCGTTTACTCTCATTCTTCTGGGACCCCTATAATTTGAATGTTGGTGCATTTAGGGTTGTCCCAGAGGTCTCTGAGAGTCTTCAATTCTTTTCATTCTTTTTTTTGTGCTCCTCAGTAGTTATTTCCACTATTATATCTTCCAGTTCACTTATTACTTCTTGTGCCTCAGTTATTCTGTTATTGATTCTTTCCAGTGTACTTTTTATTTCAGTTATTGTGTTGTTCATCTATAGTTGTTTGTTCTTTAGTTCTTTGAGATCTTGTCTAAACATCTCTTGTATTTTCTTAATCTGTGTCTCCATTCTATTTCTGAGATTCTGGATCATCTTTACTATCATTACTCTAAACTCTTCTTCAAGTAGGTTGCCTATTTCCTCTTCATTTATTTTGTCTTGCAGGTTTTTACTTTGGTGCTTCATTTGTGACACATTTCTTTGTCATCTCATTTTTTTTTGTTTTTGATAGGTGGGATTGTGTTCCTGTTATACTGATTGTTTGGTCTGAGGCTTTCAAAACTTGAGTTTGTAGGCTGTTGAGTAGAGCTGGGTCTTGGTGATGAGGTGAGAACCTCCAGGAGACCTCAGTTCAATGAATATTCCCTGGAGTCTGAGGTTCTCTGTTAGTCCAGTGGCTCGAACGTGGAGCTCCCACTACAGGACCTCTGGCCCAACCCCTGGCTTATAAACCAAGATCCTGCAAGACGTGTGGTGTGGCCAAAAAAAAAAAGGAAAACAATATTAAAAAGTAAAAAATAAAATTAGATTAAAAACTAACAGATAGGAATTGGAACCAAGATGGCGAAGTACAAGGACGTGCTCTCAATCCCTCTTGTGAGAACACCAGAATCACAACTAGCTGCTGGACAATCATCGACAGGAAGACACTGGAACTCACCCAAAATTTACCCCACATCCAAAGACAAAGGAGAAGCCAAAATGAGACGGTAGGAGGGGCGCAATCACAGTAAAAACAAATCCCATAACTGCTGGGTGGGTGACTCACAGACTGGAGAACATTTATACCACAGAAGGCCACCCACTGGGGTGAAGGTTCTGAGCTCCATGTCAGGCTTCCCAACCTGGGGGTCCAGCAACGGGAGGAGGAGTTCCTAGAGAATCAGACTTTGAAGGTAAGTGGGATTTGATTCCAGGACTTTGATGGGACTGGAGAAAACAGACTCCAGTCATGGAAGACACACACAAAGTAGTGTGTGCATCGGAACACAAGGGAAGGAGCAGTGACCCCAGGGGAGACTGAACCAGACTTACCTACTAGTGCTGGAGGGTCACCTGCAGAGCCGAGGGTGGCTGTGGCTCACCATGGGGACACAGACACTGGCAGCAGAAGTTCTGGGAAGTATTCCTTGGTGTGAGCCCTCCCAGACTCAGGCATTACTACAACCAAAGAGCCCAGGTAGGCTCCAGTGTTGGGTTGCCTCAGGCCAAACCAACAGGGAGGAACCCAGCCCCACCCATCAGCAGTCAAACGGATTAAAGTTTTACTGAGCTCTGCGCACCAGAGGAACAGTCAGCTCTAACCACCACCAGTCCCTCCCATCAGGAAACTTGCACAAGCCTCTTAGAGAGCCTCATCCACCAGAGGGCAGACAGCAGAAGCAAGAAGAACTACAATCCTGCAGCCTGTGGAACAAAAACCACATTCACAGAAAGAGAGACAAGATGAAAAGGCAGAGGGATATATATCAGATGAAGTAACAAGATAAAACCCCAGAAAAACAACTAAATGAAATGGAGATAGGCAAACTTCCAGAAAAAGAATTCAGAATAATGATAGTGAAGATGATCCAGGACCTCGGAAAAAGAATGGAGGCAAAGATCGAGCAGATGAAAGAAATGATTAACAAAAACATAGAAGAATTAAAGAACAAACAAACAGAGATGAACAATACAATAACTGAAATGAAAATTACACTAGAAGGAATCAAAAGCAGAATAACTGAGGCAGAAGAACGGATAAGTGACATGGAAGAGAGAATGGTGGAATTCACTGTTGTGGAACAGAATAAAGAAAAAAGCAAGAAAAGAAATAAAGACAGCCTAAGAGACCTCTGGGACAACATTAAATGCAACAACATTCACATTATAGGGGTCCCAGAAGGAGAAGAGAGAGAGAAAGCACCCGAGAAAATATTTGAAGAGATTATAGTCGAAAACTTCCCTAACATGGGAAAGGAAATAGCCACCCAAGTCCAGGAAGCACAGTGAGTCCCATACAGGATAAACCCAAGGAGAAACAGGTCGAGACACATAGTAATCAATTTAGCAAAAATTAAAGACAAAGAAAAATTATTGAAAGCAGCAAGGGAAAAATGACAAATAACATACAAGGGAACTCCCATAATGTTAACAGCTGATTTCTCAGTAGAAACTCTACAAGCCAAAAGGCAGTGGCATGATATACTTAAAGTGATGAAAGGGAAGAACCTACAACCAAGATTACTCTACCCAGCATAGATCTCATTCAGATTCGATGGAGAAATCAAAAGCTTTACAAACAGGCAAAAACTAAGAGAATTCAGCATCACCAAACCAGCTCTACAACAAATTCTAAAGGAACTTATCTAAGTGGGAAACACAAGGGAAGAAAAGGACCTACAAAAACAAACCCAAAACAATTAAGAAAATGATAATAGGAACATACATATCAATAATTACCTTAAACATGAATGGATTAAATGCTCCAACCAAAAGACACAGGCTTGCTGAATGGATACAAAAAGAAGACCCTTATATATGCTGTCTACAAGAGACCCACTTCAGACCTAGGGACACATACAGACTAAAAGTGAGAGGATAGAAAAAGATATTCCATGCAAATGGACATCAGAAGAAAGCTGGAGTAGCAATACTCATATCAGATAAAATAGACTTTAAAATAAAGAATGTTACAAGAGACAAGGAAGGACACTACATAATGATCAATCCAAGAAGAAGATATAACAATTATAAGTATATATGCACCCAACATAGGAGCACCTCAATACATAAGGCAACTGCTAACAGCTCTAAAAGAGGACACCGACAGTAACACAATATTAGTGGGGCACTTTAACACCTCACTTACACCAATGGAAAGATCATACAAACAGGAAATTAATAAGGAAACACAACCTTTAAATGACACAATAGACCAGATAGATTTAACTGATATTTATAGGACATTCCATCCAAAACTAGCAGATTACACTTTCTTCTCAAGTGCACATGGAACATTCTCCAGGATAGATCACATCTTGGGTCACAAACGAAGCCTCAGTAAATTTAAGAAAATTGAAATCATATCAAGCATCTTTTATGACCACAACACTATGGTATTAGAAATCAATTACAGGGATAAAAAGGAAAAAACATAAACACAATGTGGCTAAACAGTACGTTACTAAATAACCATGAGATCACTAAAGAAATCAAAGAGGAAATCAAAAAATACCTAGAGACAAATGACAATGAGAAAACGATGATCCAAAGCCTATGGGATGCAGCAAAAGCAGTTCTAAGAGGGAAGTTTATAGCTAAACAAACCTACCTCAAGAAACAAGAAAAATCTCAAATAATCAAACTAACGTTACACCTAAAGGAAGCAGAGAAAGAAGAACAAACAAAATCCAAAATTAGGGGAAAGAAAGCAATCATAAAGATCAGAGCAGAAATAAATGAAATAGAAACAAAGAAAACAATAACAAAGATCAATAAAAGTAAAAGCTGGTTCTTTGAGAAGATAAACAAAATTCACAACCATTAGCCAGGCTCATCAAGAAAAAGATGGAGAGGACTCAAATCAATAAAATTAGAAACAAAAAAGGAGAAGTTACAACAGACACAGCACAAATACAAAGCATCCTAAGAGACTACTACAAGCAACTCTATGCCAATAAAATGGACAGCCTGGAAGAAATGGACAAATTCTTAGAAAGGTATAACCTTCCAAGACTGAACCAGGAAGAAATGGAAAATATGAACAGACCAATCACAAGTAATGAAATTGAAACTGTGATTAAAAATCTTCCAACAAACAGAAGTCCAGGACTAGACAGCTTCACAGGTGAATTCTATGAAACATTTAGAGAAGAGCTAACGCTCATCCTTCTCAAACTCTTCCAAAAAATTGCAGAGGAAGGAAAACTCCCAAACTCATTCTTTGAGGCCACCATCACCCTGATAACAAAAGCAGACAAAGGTATCAGAAAAAAAGAAAATTACAGACCAATATCACTGATGAATATAGATGCAAATATTCTCAACAAAATAGTAGGAAACAGAATCCAACAACACATTACAAGGATCATACACCATGATCAAGTGGGATTTATCCCAGAGATGCAAGGAATATTCAATATATGCAAATCAATCAAAGTGATACACCATATTAACAAATTGAAGGACAAAAACCATCTGATCATCTCAATAGATGCAGAAAAAGCTTTTGACAAAATTCGACACCCATTTATGATAAATACTCTCCAGAAAGTAGCACAGTGGGAACTTACCTCAACATAATAAAGGCCATATATGATAAACCCACAGCAAATATCAATCTCAATGGAAAAACGGAAAACATTTCCTCTAAGATAAGGAACAAGGCAAGGATGTCCACTCTCACCACTATTATTCAACATAGATTTGGAAATCCTAGCCACAGCAATCAGAGAAGAAAAAGAAATAAAAGGATTACAAATTGGAAAAGAAGAAGTAAAACTGTCACTGTTTTCAGATGACATGATGCTATACATAGAGAATCCAAAAGATGCCACCAGAAAAAGACTAGAGTTAATCAATGAATTTGGTAAAGTTGCAGGATACAAAATTAATGCACAGAAATCTCTTGCATGCCTATACAATAATGATGAAAAATCTCAAAGTGAAATTAAGAAAACTCTCCCATTTACCTCTGCAACAAAATGAATAAAATACCTAGGAATAAACCTATCTACTGGGACAAAAGAACTGTATGCAGAAAATTATGACACTGATGAAAGAAATTAAAGATGATACGAACAGATGGAGAGATATACCATGATCTTGGACTGGAAGAATCAATACTGTGAAAATGAGTATACTACCCAAAGCAATCTAAAGAAGATTCAATGAAATCCCTATCAAATTACCATTGGCATTTTTTACAGAACTAGGACAAAAAATCTTAAAACTTGTATGGAGACACAAAAGACCCCAAATACCCAGTGCTGTCTTGAGGGAAAAAAACGGAGCTGGAGCAATCAGACTTCCTGACTTCAGACTGTACTACAAAGCTACAGTAATCAAGACAATATGGTACTGGCACAAAAACAGATAAATAGGTAAATGGAAAAGGAAAGAAAGCCCAGATTTAAACCCACACACCTATGATCAACTAATCTATGACAAAGGAGGCAAGGATATATAATGTCGAAAAGACAGTCTCATCAATAAGTGGTGCTGGGAAAACAGGACACCTACATGTAAAAGAATGAAATTAGAACACTCCCTAACACCATACACAAAAATAAGCTCAAAATGGGTTATAGACTGTAATGTAAGGTCAGACACTATAAAACTCCTAGAGGAATACAGGCAGAAAACTCTATGACATAAATCACAGCAAGATCCTTTTGGGCCCAACTCCTAGAGAAATGGAAATAAAACCAAAAATAAACAAATGGGACCTAATGAAACATAAAAGCTTTTGCACAGCAAAGGAAACCCTAAACAAGATGAAAAGACAACCCTCATAATGGGAGAAAATATTTGCAAATGAAGCAACTGACAAAGGATTTATCTCCAAAATTTAAAAGCAGCTTATGCAGCTCAATATCAAAAAACAAACAACCCAATCCAAAAATGGGCAGAAGACCTAAATAGACATTTCTCCAAAGAATTTATACAAATTGCCAACAAACCCATGAAAGAATGCTCAATATCATTAATCATTAGAGAAATGCAAATCAAAACTACAATGAGGTATCAACTCACACTAGTTAGAATGGGCATCATCAGAAAATCTACAAACAACAAATGCTGGAGAGGGTGTGGAGAAAAGGGGACCCTCTTCCATGTTGGTGGGAATGTAAATTGATACAGCCACTATGGAGGTTCCTTAAAGAACTAAAAATAGAATTACTATATGACCCAGCAATCACAGTACTGGGCATATACCCAGAGAAAACCATAATTCAAAAAGACACATGCTACCCAATGTTCATTGCAGCACTATTTACAATAGCCATGTCATGGAAGCAACCTAAGTGTCCATCGAGAGACGAATGGATAAAGAAGATGTGGTACATATATACAATGGCATATTAACCATAAAAAGGGACGAAATTGGGTCATTTGTAGAGACGTGGATGCATCTAGAGACTTTCATACAGAGTGAAGTAAGTCAGAAAGAGAAAAGCAAGTATCATATGTTAACACATATATGTGCAACCTAGAAAATGGTACAGATAAACCAGTTTGCAGAGCAGAAATTGAGACACAGAAGTAGGGAACAAACATATGAATACCAAGGGGGGAAAGTGGTGGGAAATTGGTGTTGTGGTGTTATGAATTGGGAGATTGGGATTGACATGTATACACTGATGTGTATAAAATGGCTGACAAAAAAAAAGTTTGGATACATGTATATGTATAACGGATTCACTTTGCAGTACCCTGAAACTAACACGACATTGTAAATCAAGTATACTCCATTAAAAATTTTAAAAAAATCAAACTTATGGTTACCAAAGTGGAGTTGGGGAGAAGGATAAATTAGAAGTTGGGATTAACATATACACACTACTATATGTAAAATAGATAACCAACCAGAACCCACTGTTTAGCATGGGGAACTCTACTCAATATTTTGTAATAAGTTATAATGGTAGAGAATGTAAAAATATATATATATTTATGCAAAATTGAGTCACTTTACTGTACAACTGAAACAAACACAACATTGTAAATCAAGTATATTTCAATAAAAAATTTTAACAAATTAATCAAGGGTTGGAAAGGGGAGTACCTATACTCACTATTACCCCTAGTGCTCTACTAGAAAATTTTGCTTCCTGTCCCTGGGGCTTTATGCCACTGGGCCTTACGTAACACTTGTTACAAGAGGTAACAAGTGTCAGTGTGCATGTGGAGAAAAGGGAACACTTGGTGGCAATATAAACTGGTATAGCTACTATGGAAATCAGTATGGAAGTTCCCCCCTAAATTAAAAATACAACTACCATATGATCCAGAAATCCCACTTCTGGTCTCTATCCAAAATAAATGAAAAGAGGATACTGGAGGGATACCCACACTCCCATATTCAATTGCAGCATTATGCACAGTATGCAAGATATGGAAACAATCTATCAACAGATGAATGGATAAAGATGTGACATATATATACACATGTGTATACACACACACACAAAATAGAATATTATTCAGCCATTAAAAGGAAGGATGCACTGCCATTTATGACAACATGGATGGACTTGAAGGCATAATGCTAAGTAAAATAAATCAGACAGAGAAAGACAAATACTGTATGGTATCACTCATATGAGGATTGTAATCAAACTAATTGAAACAGAGAGTAGAATGGTGGTTTTCAGGGGCTAGGGTGTGGGGGAAATATGGAGAGCTTAGTAAAAGGGTATGAACTTTTACCTATAATATAAATGAGGTCTGAGGGTGTGAGGTATAGCATAGTGACTAGAATTGATAACTATTGTATAATTGAAATTTGCTAAGAGAATAGAGCTGAAATGTTCTCACCCACACATAAAGATAAATATGTGAGGTGATTAATGTGCTATTTAACTAGATGAGTGAAATCTTTTCACAATGCAGACATATAAAAACTTATTTTGGTCTATAATTTAAATATCTTACAATTTTATTTGTCAGTTATACCTCAATAAAAACAAAAACAAATAAAGTGAGTTCTTTGCAGGAAGCATATAGTTGGATCTTGTTATTGTTTAAAATCCATTGTGCTAATCTATACCTTTGGACTGGGGAGTTTAATACACTTACATTTAAAGTAATTACTGACGGAATGATTTTGCCATTTTGTTAATTTTTTTCTGTATGTCTTATAGCTTTTTTTCCTTATTTATGCCATTGCTGCCTTCCTTTGTGTTTAGTTGATTTTTGTAGTGATATACTCTGATTCCCTTCTTATACCATTTTGTGTATATTCTATAGATATTTTCCTTGTGGTTACCCTTTGGATTACATATACAATTCTAAAGTTATAAGAATATTTTAAATTAAAGTATTTAACTTCAATCACATATATTTCTATCTCTTTACAGCTCCATGTTCCCCCCACTTTATATTATTGATGTCACATATTGCATCTTTTTTCTGCTTCTTTTTGGTTTTATTCACTAGTTTGTTGTATTTTTTAGATTCCACATATAAATGATATCATACAGTATTTGTCTTTGTCTGACTTATTTCACTTAGCATAATGTCCTCCAAGTACATCCATGTTGCTACAAATGGCAAATTTTCATTCTTTTTATGGCTGAGTAGTATTCCATTGTAAATATATACCACATCTTCTTTATCCATTCATCTGTTTATGGACACTTAAGTTGCTTCAATATCTTGGCAATTGTAAATAATGCTGTTATGAACATTGGGATTCACATAAATTTTTTTGACATTTCATTATTTACACAAAACTTTTTGAATTAGTGCTTTTGTTTTTTTCCAGATATATACTCAGGAGTGGAATTGCTAAGTCATATGGTAGGTCTAATTTTAGTTTTTTGAGAAACTCCATGTTGTTTTCCACTGAGTGGCTGACCAATTTACATTCCCACCAACAGTGTATGAGGGTTCTCTTTTCTCCACATCCTTGCCAACATTTGTTATTTGTGTTCCTTTTGATAGCCATTCTGACCAGTGTGAGGTGATATCTCTTTGTGGGTTTGATTTGCATTTCCTTGATGATTAGCGATGTTGAGCAACTTTTCATGTGCCTGTTAGCCATCTGCAGTTCCTTTTTAGAAAAATGTCTATTCAGCTCTTTTGTCCATTTTTTAATCAGGTTGTTTGTGTTTTTTGTTGTTGAGTTGTAAGAGCTGTTTATATATGTTGGATATTAACCTCTTATTGGTCATATGATTTGCAAATATTTTCTCTCATTCAGTAGGTTGTTGTTTCATTTTGTCTATGGTTTCCTTTGCTGTGCAAAAGCTTTTAAGTTTAATTAGGTACTATTGTTTTTATTTCCATTACTCTAGGGGGTGGATCAAAAAAAATACTGCTGTGATTTATGTCAAAGTGTGTTCTGCCTATATTTTCCTCTAGGAATTTTACAGTATCTGGTCTTACATTTACGTATTTAATTTATTTTGAGTCTATTTTTATATATGGTGTTAGAGAGTGTTCTAATTTCATTCTTTTACATGTAGCTATCCAGTTTTCCCATCATCACTTGTGACACTGTTCTTTCTCCATTGGACATTCTTGGCTCCTTTGTCATAGATTAACTGACCATAAGTGTGTGGGCTTATTTCTGGCTCTCCATTCTGATCCATTGATCTATGTGCCTGTTTTTGTGTCAGTAACATACGATTTTGATTACTGTAGCTTTGTAGTATAGCCTGAAGTCAGAAAGTGTGATTCCTGGATCTCCCTCCATTCTTCTCTCTCAAGATTGTTTGGGCTATTCAGAGTCTTTTGTGTTTCAATACAAATTTTAAAATGATTTGTCCTAGTTCTGTGAAAAATGCCATTGGTATTTTGATAAAAATTGCACTTAATCTGTAGATTGCCTTGGGTAGTATGGTCATTTTAATAATATTAATTCTTCCAATCGAAGAACAGGAGATACCTTTCCATGTGTTTGTGTCAGCATCAATTTCTTTTATAAGTGTCTTATAGTTTTACAAGTACAGGTCTTTTACCTCCTTACATAGGTTTATTCCTAGGTATTTTATTCTTTTTGATGCAATGGTAAACGGAATTGTTTCTTTATTTCTCTTTCTGACAGCTCATTGTTAGGGTATAGAAATGCAACCTATTTCTGTGTATTAATTTTGTATCCCGCATCTTTACCAAATTCATTGATAAGCTCTAGTAGTTTTCCGGTGGTATCTTTAGGATTTTCTATGTATAGTATCATGCCATCCACAAACAGTGGCAGTTTAACTTCTTCCTTTCCAATTTGGATTCCTTCTATTTCTTTTTCTTCTTTGATTGCTGTGGCTAGGACTTCCAAAAATATGTTGAGTAAAAGTAGTGAGAGTGGACATCCTTGTCTTATTCCTGATCTTAGATGAAATGCTTTCAGCTTTCCACCATTGAGTATAATGTTAGCTGTGTGTTTGTCATATACAGCCCTTATTATGTTGAGATATACTCCCTCTATGCCCACTTTCTGGCAAATTTTTATCATAAAACTGTACTGAATTTTAAAAAAAGATTTTTCTGCATCTATTGAGATTATCACTTGGTTCTTATTCTTCAATTTCTTAATGTGGTGGACCACATTGCTTGATTTGCAGATATTGAAAAATCCTTGCATCCTTGGGATCCCACTTGATCATGGTATAGATCCTTTCAGTGTATTGTTGGATTTGGTTTGCTAGTATTTTGTTGGGGATTTTTGCATCTATGTTCATCAGTCATATTGGCCTGTATTTTGTTTTTGTGTGATATCTTTGTCTGGTTTTGGCACCAGTGTGACGGCATCCTCCTACAATGAGTTCAGAAGTGTTTCTACCTCTGCAATTTTTTGGAGGAGTTTCACAAGGATAGGTGTTAACTCTTTTCTAAATGTTTGGTACAATTCGCCTGTGAAGCCATCTAGTCCTGGACTTTTGCTTTGGGGAGTTTTAAAAATTACTGATTCAATTTCAGTACTGGTAATTGGTGTGTTATTATTTTCTATCTCTTCTTAGTTCAGTTTTGGGAGATTGTAACTTTCTAAGAATTTGTTCATTTCTTGAACATTGTCCATTTTATTGGCATATAGTTCTTGTAGTAGTCTCTTATGATCCTTTGTATTTCTGTAGTGTTGGTTATAACTTGTTTTTCATTTCTGATTTTATTGATTTGGGTCCTCCCACTTTTTTTTCTTGATTAGTCTGGCTAAATGTTCATCAGTTTAGTTTATCATTTCAAAGAACCAGCTTTTAGTTTCATTCATATTTTCTTTTTTTTTTTAGTCTCCATTTCATCAATTTCTGCTCTGATCTTTATGATTTCTTTCACTCTACTAACTCTGGGTTTTGTTTGTTTTCCCTCTCTAGTTGCTTTAGGAGTAAGGTTAGGTTGTTTATTGGAGATTTTTTTTTTACAGTGAAATAGCTTAATTTTATTCAATTGATATTTTCCTAAAAAGTTGTATGTAAGTTAACACCAGGGTTTCTCAGAATTTGAAAGTATATGGGGGAGAAAAATGAAGTCTTGTTTTGACTTGCAAATACCAAGCACAGGTTTGCTTCTCCTGCATTATGCTTAAATTCACAATATTGCTAATAAAATTATAAAAATATATGGTTCTGCATCTATTTTGTAAAAAACGCTTAGCAATTCTTTTTAAACATTTTTTTTTTTTTTTGCGGTACGTGGGCCTCTCACTGTTGTGGCCTCTCCCATTGTGGAGCATAGGCTCCGGATGCGCAGGCTCAGTGGCCATGGCTCACAGGCCTAGCTGCTCCATGGCATGTGGGATCTTCCCAGACCAGGGCACAAACCCGTGTCCCCTGCATCGGCAGGCAGACTCCCAACCACTGTGCCACTAGGGAAGCCATAAACATCTTTATTGGAGTATAACTGCGGTACAATGCTGTATTAGTCTCAGCCGTATAACAAAGTGAATCAGCTATAGATATACATATATCCCCATATCCCCTCTCTCTTGCATCTCCCTCCCGCACTCCCTAGCCCACCACTCTACGTGGTCACAAAGCACCAAGGTTATCTCCATGACCTATGTGGCTGCTTTCCACTAGCTATCTATTTTATATTTGGCAGTATATATATGTCATTGTCACTCTCTCTCTTCGTCCCAGGTTACCCTTGCCCCTCTGCATGTCCTCAAGTCCATTCTCTATGTCTGTGCCCTTATTCCTGTGGTGGCCCTAGGTTCTTCAGAACTATTTCTCTTTTTTCTAGATTCCATAAATATGTGTTAGCATACAGTATTCAATTTTCTCTTTCTGACTTGCTTCACTCTGTATGACAGACTCTAGGTCCATCCACCTCACTACAAATAACTCAATTTCATTTCCTTTAATGGCTGAGTAATATTCCCTTGTATATATGTGCTACATCTTCTTTATCCATTCATCTGTTGATGAACCCATAGGTTGCTTCATATCCTGGCTGTTGTAAATAGAGCTGCAATGAACATTGTGGTACATGACTCTTTTTGAACTCTGGTTTTCTCAGGGTATAAGCCCAGTAGTGGGATTGCTGGGTCGTATGGTAGTTCTATTTTTAGTTTTGTAAGGAACCTCCATAACATTCTCCATAGTGGCTGTATCAATTTACGTTCCCACCAACAGTGCAAGAGGGTTCCCTTTTCTCCACACCCTCTCCAGCATTTATTGTTTCTAGATATTTTGATGATGGCCATTCGGACTGGTGTGAGGTGATACCTCACTGTAGTTTTGATCCGCATTTCTCTAATGATTAGTGATGTTGAGCATGCTTTCATGTGTTTGTTGGCAATCTGTATATCTTCTTTGGAGAAATGTCTATTTAGGTCTTCTGCCCATTTTTGGATTGGATTGTTTGTTTTTTTGATATTGAGTTGCATGAGCTGCTTGTTTACTTTTGAGATTAATCCTTTGTCAGTTGCTTCATTTGCAAATATTCTCTCCTATTCTGACGGATGTCTTTACATCTTGTTTATGGTTTCCTTTGTTGTGCAAAAGCTTTTATGTTTCATTAGGTCTCATTTCTTTATATTTGTTCTTATTTCCATTTCTCTAGGAGGTGGGGCAAAAAGGATCTTGTTGTGATTTATATCATAGAGTGTTCTGCCTATGTTTCCCTCTAAGAGTTTGATAGTGTCTGGTCTTACATTTCGGTCTTTGATCGATTTTGAGTTTATTTTTGTGTATGGTGTTAGGGAGTGTTCTAATTTCATTCTTTTCCAGATGACTGCCCAGTTTTTCCCAGCACTACTTATTGAAGAGACTGTCTTTTCTCCATTGTATATTCTTGTCTTGTTTATCAAAAATAAGGTGACCATATGTGTGTGGGTTTATCTGGGAGCTCTATCCTGTTCCATTGATCTATCTTTCTGTTTTTGTGCCAGTACCATACTGTCTTGCTTACTGTAGCTTTGTAGTATAGTCTGAAGGCTACTATCCTGATTCCTCCTGCTCCCTTTTTCTTTCTCCACATTGCTTTGGTTATTCAGGTTCCTTTGTGTTTCCATAAAAATTTAAGAATATTTTATTCTAGTTCTGTGAAAAATGCCATTGGTAGTTTGTTAGGGATTGCATTGAATCTGTAGATTGTTCTCGGTAGTATAGTAATTTTCACAATGTTGATTCTTCCAATCCAAGAACATGGTATATCTCTCCATCTGTTTGTATTGTCTTTAATTTTTTTCATCAGTGTCTTATAGTTTTCTACATACAGGTCTTTTGTCTCCTTAGGTAGGTTTATTCCCAGGTATTTTATTCTTTTTGTTGCAATGGTAAATGGGGGTGTTTCCTTAGTTTCTCTTTCAGATTTTTCATCACTAGTGTATAGGAATGCAAGAGATTTTTGTGCATTAATTTTGTATCCTGCTACTCTACCAAATTCATTGATTAGCTAGAGCAGTTTCCTCGTAGCATCTTTAGGATTCTCTATGTATAGTATCATGTCATTGGCAAACAGTGACAGTTTTACTGCTCCTTTTCCAATTTAAAATCCTTTAATTTCTTTTCTTCTCTGATTTCTGTGGCTATAATTTCCAAAACTATGTTGAATAACAGTGGTGAGAGTGGGCAACCTTGTCTTCTTCCTGATCTTAGTGGAAATGGTTTCAAATTTTCAGCATTGAGAATGATGTTGGCTGTGGGTTTGCCATATATGGCCTTTATTATGTTGAGGTAAGTTCCCTCTATGCCTACTTCCTGGAGAGTTTTTATCATAAATGAGTGTTGAATTTGTCAAAAGCTTTTTCTGCATCTATTGAGATGATCATATGGTTTTTATCTTTCAATTTGTTAATATGGTGTATCACATTGATTGATTTGTGTATATTGAAGAATCCATGTATTCTTCAGATAAACCCCACTTGATCATGGTGTATGATCCTTTTATTGTGTTGTTGGATTCTGTTTGCTAGTATTTTGTTGTGGGATTGTGCATCTATGTTCATCATTGATATTGGCCTGTAGTTTTCTTTCTTTGTGACATCTTTGTCTGGTTTTAGTATCAGGATGATGGTGGCCTCATAGAATGAGTTTGGGAGTGTTCCTCCCTCTGCTATATTTTGGAAGAGTTTGAGAAGGATAGGTGTTATTGCTTCTCTAAATGTTTGATAGAATTCACCTGTGAAGACATCTGGTCCTGGCCTTCGGTTTGTTGGAAGATTTTAAATCACATTCTCAATTTCAGTGCTTGTGATTGCTCTGTTTATATTTTCTATTTCTTCCTGTTTCAGTCTCAGAAGGTTATGCTTTTCTAGAAATTTGTCAATTTCTTCCAGGTTGTCCATTCTATGGGCATATAATTACTTGTAGTAATCTCTCGTTTTCCTTTGTATTTCTGCAGTGTCAGTTAGTACTTCTCCTTTTTCATTTCTAATTCTATTGATTTGAGTCTTCTCCTTTGTTTTCTTGATGAGTCTGGCTAATGGTTTCTCAATTTTGTTTATCTTCTCAAACAACCAGCTTTTAGTTTTATTGATCTTTGCTATTGTTTCCTTCGTTTGTTTTTCATTTATTTCTGATCCGATCTTTATGATTTCTTTCCTTCTGCTAAATTTGGTTTTTTTTCTTCTTCCTCTAATTGCTTTAGGTGTTAGGTTAAGTTCTTTATTTGATATGTTTCTTGTTTCTTGAGGTAGGATGGTATTGCTATAAACTTCCCTCTTAGAACTGCTTTTGCTGCATCCCACAGGTTTTGGGTTGTTGTGTTTTCATTGTCATTTGTTTCTAGGTATTTTTGGATTTCCTTTTGATTTCTTCAGTGATCTCTTGGATATTTAGTAGTGTATTGTTTAGCCTCCATGTGTTTGTATTTTTTACAGACTTCCTGCTCTAATTTATATCTAGCCTCATAGCATTATGGTTAGAAAAGATACTTGATATGATTTCAATTTTTTAAAATTTACCAAGGATTGATTTGTGACCCAAGATATGAGTTATCCTGGAAAATGTTCCATGAGCACTTGAGAAATTTGTGTATTCTGTTGTTTTTGGATCGAATGTCCTATAAAAATCTGTTAAGTCCATCTTGTTTAATGTATCATTTGAAGCTTGTATTTCCTTATTTATTTTCATTTGGATGATATGTCCATTGATGAAAGTGGGGTGTTAGAGTCCCCTACTATGATTGTGTTATTGTTGATTTCCCCTTTTATGGCTCTCAGCATGTGCCTTATATATTGAGGTGCTCCTATGTTGGGTGCACAAATATTTACTATTGTTATATCTTCTTCTTAGATTGATCCCTTGATCATTATGTAGTGTCCTTCTTTGTCTCTTGTAATAGTCTTTATTTTAACGATTAATTTGTCTGATATGAGAAATGCTACTCCAGCTTTCTTTTTATTTCCGTTTGCATGGAATATCTTTTCCATCCTTTCACTTTCAGTTTGTATGTATCCCTGGTCTGAGGTGGGTCTCTTGTAGACAGCTTATATGTGGGTTTTCTTTTTGTATCCATTCAGCCAGTCTATGTCTTTTGGTTGGAGCATGTAATCCATTTACATTTCAGGTAGTTATATATGTATGTTCCTATTACCATTTCCTTAATTCTTTTGGGTTTGTTGTTGTAAGTCTTTTCCTTCTCTTTTGTTTCCTGCCTAGAGAAGTTCCTTTAGCATTTGTCGTAAAGCTGGTTTGGTGGTGCTGAATTCTCTTAGCTTTTGCTTGTTTGTAAAGGTTTTAATTTCTCCATCGAATCCGAATGAGATCCTTGCTGGGTAGCATAATCTTGGTCGCATGTTGTTTCCTTTCATCACTTTAAATATGTCCTGCCACTCCCTTCTGGCTTGCAGAGTTTTTGCTGAAAGATCAGCTGTTAACCTTATGGGGATTCCCTCTTATATTATTTGATGTCTTTCTCTTGCTGTGTTTAATATTTTTTCTTCGTATTTAATTTTGAATAGTTTGGTTCATATGTGTCTTGACGTGTTTCTCCTTCGATTTATCCTGTATGGGACTCTCTGCACTTCCTGGACTTGATTGACTATTTTCTTTCCCGTATTAGGGACATTTTCAACCATAATCTCTTCAAATATTTTCTCAGTTCCTTTCTGTATCTCTTCCTCTTCTGGGACCCCTATAATTAGAATGTTGGTTCATTTAATATTGTCCGAGGGTCTCTGAGACTGTCCTCAATTCTTTTCATTCTTTTTTCTTTATTCTGCTCTGCAGTAGTTATTTCCACTATTTTATCTTCCTGGTCACTTATCAGTTCATCTGCCTCAGCTATTGTGCTATTGATTCCTTCTAGAGAATTTTTAATTTCATTTATTGTGTTGTTCATCATTGTGTGTTTACTCTTTAGTTCTTCTACATCCTTGTTAAACGTTTCTTTTATTTTCTCCATTCTATTTGCAAGATTTTGGATCTTCTTTTACTATCATTACTCTGAATTCTTTTTCAGGTAGTCTACCTATTTCCTCTTCATTTGTTTTGTTTGGTGAGTTTTTACCTTGCTCCTTCATCTTCTGTGTGTTTCTCTGTCTTCTCATTTTGCTTAACTTACTGTGTTTGGGGTCTCTTTTTCACATGCTGCAGGTTTGTAGTTCCTGTTGTTTTTGGTGTCTGCCCCCAGTGGGTATGTTTGGTTCAGTGAGTTGTGTAACGTTCCTGGTGGAGGGTACTGGTGCCTGTTTTTTGGCAGATGAGGCTGGATATTGTCTTTCTGGTGGGCAGGAACACGTCCGTTGGTCTGTTTTGGGGTGTCCGTGACCTTATTATGATTTTAGGCAGCCTCTCTGCTAATGGGGTGTGTGTGTGTTACTGTCTTGCTAGTTGTTTGGCATAGGGTGTCCAGCACTGTAGCTTACTGGTCCTTTAGTGGAGCTGGGGCTTAATATTGAGATGGAGATCTCTTGGAGAGCTTTTTCCATTTGGTATTATGTGGAGCCAGGAAGTCTCTGGTGGTCCAATGTCCTGAACTTGGCTATCCCACTTAAGAGGTACAGGCCTGACATCTGGCTGGAGCACCAAGACCCTTTCAGCCACACGGCTCAGATGTAAGGGAGAAAAAAAAGAAAGAAAAATAAAATAATTATAATAAAGTTATTGAAATAAAAAATTTAAAAATTATTAAAAATAAAAATATAAAAAGTAAGAAAAAGAAAGAAAGAAAGAAAGAAAAGAGCAATCAAACCAAGAAACAAATCCACCAATGATAACAAGTGCTAAATACTATAGAAAAAACAAGAGGAGAGACAGAAATGTTGGACAAATAGTAAAAGCAAAAGTATACAGACAAAATCACACAAAGAAGCATACACACTCACAAAAAGAGAAATATATATATATATATATATATATATATATATATATATATATATATAAAGGTAGAGAGCAGCCAAATCAATAAACAAATCTACCAATGATAATAAACTCTAAATACTAAACTAAGATAAACATAAAACCAGAAACAAATTAGATGCAAGAAGCGAACCCCAAGTCTACGGTTGCTCCCAAAGTCCACCACCTCAATTTTGGGATGATTCATTATCTATTCAGGTATTCCAGAGATGCAGTGTTCATCAAGTTGATTGTGAAGATTTATTCTGCTGTTCCTTAGGCTGCTGGCAGAAATTTCCCTGTCTCTTCTTTGTTTGCACAGCTCCTGGGGTTCAGCTTTTGATTTGGCCCCACCTTTGTGTGTAGGTCTCCTGAGTGCATCTGTTCTTCGCTCAGACAGGACGGGGTTAAAGTAGCAGCTGATTAGGGGGCTCTGGCTCACTCAGGCTGGGGAGGAGGGAGTGGTATAGAATGCGGGCGAGGCCAGCATGAAGTTGCAACAGGCTGAAGAGTACTGTGTGTTCTCCGGAAGAAGTTGTCCCTGGACTGGGGACCCTGGCAGTGGTGGACTGCACAGGCTCTCAGGAGCAGAGATGTAGATAGTGACCTATGCTTGTACACAGGCTTCTTGGTGGCTGCAACAGCAGCCTTAGCCTTTCATGCCCATCTCTGGAGTCTGTGCTGATAGTTGCAGCTCACCCCCGTCTCTCAAGCTCGTTTAGGCGATGCTTGAATTCCCTCTCCTTGTGCACCCCGAAACAATGGTCTCTTGCCTCCTAGGCAGTTCCAGACATTTTTGCAGACTCCCTCACAGCTACCTGTGGTGCACTAGCCCTCCTCAGGCTGTGTTCACAAAGCCAACCCCAGTCCTCTCCCTGGAATCTGACCTCCAAAGCTAGAGCCTCAGCTCCCAGCCCCCACCCACCCTGGCAGTGAGCAGACAAGCCTCTCAGGCTGGTGAATGCCGGTTGGCACTGATCCTCTGTGTGGGAATCTCTCCGCTTTGCCTTCTGCACCCCCATTGCTGCGCTCTCCTCTGTGGTTCCAAAGCATCCCCCCTACCACTTCCTGTCTCTGCCAGTGAAGAGGCTTCCTAGTGCGTGGAAATTTTCCTCCTTCACAGCTCCCTCCCAGAGGTGCCGGTCCAGTCCTTTTCTTTTGTGTCTGTTTTTTCTTTTTCCCTACCCTAGTACGAGGGTAGTTTCTTGCCTTTTGGGAGGTCTGAGTGCTTCTGCCAGTGTTCAGTAGGTGTTCTGTAGGCGCTGTTCCACATGAAGATGTGTTTTTGATATATTTGTGGGGAGGAAGGTGATCTCCACATCTTACTCCTCTGCCATCCTGAAGGTCTCTCAGCTCTGTGTGCACCAGATCCCAGGGGCACTGTCCTTGGCCTCTGATCTAGTGTGGCATGGCCACTACCTCTTCATTGGGGTGTTGGGGAGACTCCATGTAAAGGCATTCTGCAGGCACTGGCTGGGGCAAGCGCATCTGCTTATTGGAGATTTTTTGTTTGTTTGTTTCCTGAGGTAAGCTTGTATCACTATATACTTCCCTCTTAGAACTGCTTTTCCTGCATCCCACAGGTTTTGGATCATTGTGTTTTCATTTTCATTTGCCTCTAGCTACTTTTTTTATATCCTCTTTTATTTTTTCAGTGAGCCATTAGTTATTTAGTAACATCTTGTTTACCCTTCATGTGTTTGTGTTATTTGCAGGTTTTTTTTCTTGTAGTTGATTTCTAGTCTCATAGTGTTGTGGTTGGAAAAGATGCCTGGTAAGATTTCAATTTTCTTAAATTTACTGAGGCTTGTTTTGTGGCCTATCATATGATCTATCCTGAAGAATGTTCTGTGTGCACTTGAAAAGAAAGTGGATTCTGTTGCTTTCAGGTGGAATGCTCTATATATATCAATTAAATCCATCTCATCTAATGTGTCATTTAAGACAAGTGTTTCCTTATTGACCTTTTGTCTGGATGATCTGTCCAGTGATGTGAGGTGTTAAAGTCCCCTGCTATTACTGTGTTACTGTCGATTGCTCCCTTTATGTCCACTAATATTTACCTTATATATTGTGGTGTTCCTATGTTGAGGGCATATATATTTACAAGTGTTACATCTTCTTCTTGGATGGTTCCCTTGATTATTATGTAGTGCCCTTCTTTGTCTCTTGTAACAATCTTTATTTTAAAGCCTACTTCCCCTGACATAAATATTGCTACTTCAGCTTTCTTTTGATTTCTATTTGCCTGGACTACCTTTTTCAATATCCTCACTTTCAGTTTGTGTGTGTTTCTATATCTGAAGTGAGTCTCTTGTAGGCAGCATATATAAGGGTCTTGTTTCTATAACCACTCAGCCACTCTGTCTTTTGGTTGGAGCATTTAGTACATTTACATTTAAGGTCATTATCAATATGTATGTTCTTATTGCCATGTTGTTAATTGTTTTGGATTTGTTTTTGTAGTTCTTTTTTCCTCTTTCTTCTCCTTTCACTCTCTTCTCTTGTGATTTCATGCCTATCTTTAGTGTTATGTTTGGATTCCCTTTTCTGTTTTTTGTGTATATATCCAGTATATATTTTTGATTTGTGGTTTGTGGTTACCATGAGATTTTTGTATAGCAATATATATATACACTATATATATATATATATATATATATATATATATATATATATATATATATATATATATATAGCTATAGAAAAATCTCATGGTAACCACAAACATATCTATATCAAATTTTTTTTTTTTTTTTTTTTTTTTTTGCGGTACGCGGGCCTCTCACTGTTGTGGCCTCTCCCGTTGTGGAGCACAGGCTCTGGACACGCAGACTCAGCGGCCATGGCTCACAGGCCCAGCCACTCCGCGGCATGTGGGATCTTCCTGGACCGGGGCACGAACCTGTGTCCCCTGCATCGGCAGGTGGACTCTCAACCACTGTGCCACGAGGGAAGCCCAAACATATCTATATCTATATCTATCTATCTATCTATCTATATACACTTAAGTTGCTGATCTCTTACTTTCAAATGTGTTTTAGATATCCTGCATTTGTGCTCACCTCTCTTCACAATTACTGTTCTTGATTTCATATTTTATCTCTAATTGTTTTGTGTATCCTTAATGGCTCATTGTCGATATAGATGATTTTATTTTGTCTTTTAATCTCCTTACTAGCTTTGTCTGTGGATGATTTCATACCTTTACTGTATGTTTGCTTTTACTGGTGATCCTTTTCACTTTGTAATTTTCTTGTTTCTAGTTGTGGTCTTTTCTTCTTTTGCCTAAATAAGTTCCTTTAACATTTGTTGTAATGCTGGTTTGAACTCTTTTAGCTTTTGCTTATCTGTAAAGCTTCTGATCTCTCCTTCACATCTGAAGGAAAGCCTTGCTGGACAGAGTATTCTTAATTGTTTTTCCCTTTCATCACTTTGAATATATCATGCCACTCCCTTCTGGCCTGCTGAGTTTCTACTGAAAACAGCTGATAGCCTTATGGGAGTTCCCTTGTACATTATTTGTTGCTTTTCCCTTGTTTCTTTTAATATTCTCTCTTTATATGTCATTTTTTTATCATTTTAATTACAATGCATCTTGGTGTGTTCCTATTTGGGTTCGTTCTGTGTGGAACTCTGAGCTTCCTGGATTTGGGTGATTGTTTGCTTTCTCAGGTTAGGGAAGTGTTCAACCTATTATGTTTTCAAATATTTTCTAAGGCCCTTTCTCTCTCTCTTCTCCTTCTGGGACCCCTATAATGCAAATATTAGTGTGCTTGATGTAGTCCCAGAGGTCTCTTTTAAACTATCCTCATTTCTTTTCATTCTTATTTCTTTTTTCTGTTCAGTGGCTGTAATTTCCACTACTCTGTCTTTCAGCTCACTGATCTGCTCCTTTGTATCATTTAGCCTACTATTGATTCCTTCTAGTGTATTTTTTGTTTTAGTTATTATATTCTTCATATCTGTTTGGTTGTTCTTTATATTTTCTAAGTCTTTGTTGAAACCTTCTAATTTCTCATTCTGTGCATCTATTCTTCTCCTGAGTTCTTTCATCATCTTTATGATCACTACCTTGAACTCTTTCTCAGGTAGGTTGTCTATCTCCACTTCACTTAGTTCTTCTTCTGGGGTTTTATCTTATTCCTTCATCTGGAACTTGTTTCTCTGCTGCCTTATTTTGTCTAAGTTGCTATTGGTATTTTAAAGTATGTAGTAAGTTATTTACATTTCCTGACCTTGGAGCAGTGGCCTTCTGTAGGGGAATTTCTATGTGTCCCTGAAGCACACTGCCCTCTAATAACCCAAGCTACATGCTATAAAGACTCCCCCAAGAGGGCTGTGTAGGTCCTTCTGTTGTCACAGGCTGACTATGTGGGCAGTCTAGTAGGCTTGGTTGGCCCCCTTGGTTGGTAGGTTGTTTGCCAGGCTCTGCTTTCTGTAGATTCTGCTGGCTGCTGGTTAGTGGGGCTTGGCCATGAGGCAGCTGACTGAAAAACCCTGGGAGGGGTCCCCAGGGCTACTGCTGACTCACTGGTAGCTGGAATCAGTATATTGAACACTTTGGGTCTGTTGCCGTCCCACTGGTGGGTGAATCCAGGTACTGGGGTTAGTGCTGGGCTACTGGGAGGCAGAATTGGGTCCTAGAGTCTGGCTACAGGGCCCAGGGATCCAAGAGATGGTGTCAGATGGCTGGTGGGAGGTTCAGTTCCTGACACAGTTGGGTATGGTGTCCAGGGAATCCCAAAATTTGTTTTGGCCTACTAGTGTTCAGGGTTGGGGTCCAGCTGGACCAAGGGTGTAGTCTGCCCTGCTGTGGGCTGGCTGGGTCTGCAGGCTTTGGGATTGTAGTTTTCTTGAATCTGGTGTCTACCTCCAGGTGGGTGAGGCTGGTCTAGGGCTAGCACAGGTTTTCCGGAGTTCAAGGCCAATGCTCGCCCACTGGTGGACAGAGCTGAGTGTTGGTCCTCTGGTGCGCAGATCCATGTGTAGAGGCATGTCTAGAGGTGCTGTGGATTAAGAAGTCTGTAGACAGTCTGTCTGTTGATGAGTCGGGCTGTGTCCCCACCTTGTTAGTTGTTTGGCCTGAGGTGTCCTAAAAGTGGTGCCCATAGTTTTTGGGTGTGGCCAGGTCTTGGCATTATGAGCTAATGGCACCTACCAGTTCTGGCTTCCATGCAGTAGAATGAGCTCCCAAGTATGGCTGCTGCCAGCGTCTATGTCCCCAGGGTGAGTCAGAGCCATCTCCATCTCTCTGGGAGATTCTCCGAGACCAACAGGTATGTCTGGCCCAGGCAGCTATCAAACTACTGCTTTTGCCTGGGTCCCAGTGCACATGAGATTTTGTGTGTGCCCTTTAAGAGTGAATTCTCTGTTTCCTGCAGTCATTTAGGAGTCCCAAAATTTGACTCTGCTGGCCTTCAAAGCCAAATGATCTGGGGGCTTATCTTCCCAGTGCAGGACCCCTGGGCTGAAGAACCCAATGTGGGGCTCAGAACTCTCACTTCTGTAGGAGAACCTCTGCACTATAATTATTCTCCAGTTTGTGGGTCACCCACCTGGGGGTATGGGACTTGATTATATAATGAGTCTGCCCCTCCTATCTATCTCACTGTGGTTCCTTCTTTATGTCTTTAGTTGTAGAAGATCTTCTCTGGTAGGTTTCAGTCTTTTTAATAGATGGCTGTTCTGCAGACAGTTGTGGTTTTAGTGGGCTCATGAAAGGAGGTGAGCTCAGGGTCTTTCAACTCCACCATCTTGGCCCAAATCCCTTCTATTACAAATTACATATTTATATATATATAGTGTGTGTGTGTGTGTGTGTGTGTGTGTGTGTGTGTGTGTGTATACACACCTTTGAAAGTTTGATTATATTGAGTTTAGATGTGGATCTCTTTGGGTTTAGGCTATTTGGAGTTTGTTGAATTTCTTGGACTTACACATCCTTGTATTTTATTAAATTTGTGAAGTTTTCAGTCACTATTGCTTCAAGAATCCTTCTCTCTCTCTTTCTTCTGGGACTTCAATAATGAGTACATTAAAAAATTGTATCTTATCAGTCCCTTTGGCTCTGTTCATTTTTCTTTATTCTTTTTTTTATGGCAGTTCTAATGCAGGTTGTAAAAGGACCTCTTTGCATTATTTGAACTTACAGTGACAGAATGTTAAAACACAACAATAGGTACAAGTTCATGAGCTCCATTGTTCAGGACATTAACAGCATTGGGTCCCTGGTATCATATCGCTCCTTAACTTTTGCCCTTGCAGTTTTCCCCCAAATTATCCCTTCCAGTGCTTTCCCCTAAAGTGTCCTATGTTAAATTTCTTGTGTGATGGTGGTTGCACAACACTGTAAGTATACTCAATGACCTGACTTATACACTTTAAAATAGTTAGAAAGCTACATTTTGCTATCTGTATTTTACCACAATAAAATAATTTCATGTGAGAATTCCTAGTGTGATCTTTCCCTGACTGGAGCCTGTTTAATAAATGCCCCTCCATGTGTGTAATCCTCTATTTCTGTTCCTCAGTAGTGTTTCATAATTTTATACGTCATTTATAAGTTTGTTATAATTGTAAATGAGGTCCTCATTTACAATTTTTTTTACTTATTAGTATTGTTATATAAAATATTTACTTTTGTATATTTATGCATTAGAGAGGAAAAACCTATTTATTTCTAACCTGTCTTCTAAAGATGGTGGATATTTTAAATTAATTCAATAGCCCTTTTGTTTTTCTGAGGACCATCAAGGATCTAAAATGGTCCTGGTGATAAATTTAAGAGTAGATGTTAGAAAGATGAACTACTCTGTAAAGCAGAATAAGTAGAATTTTTAATTCTGAGGAATAAGCCAAGAAGAATATGCTATAGTGGAAAAAGGGAGAATAGGAAGAGGCAGGTGATATTATTGCTAACTTGATGAGAGAGGTAACATGGGGAGAGAAAAATCCTCAGGTGTGAGATTATTGAATGATTTTCTTGAAAAAAGTTGCTCTTTTTCACATTGTTTGCATTGCTGAAGTTGTTTGCTGCTCTTCAAATCATGACTAAGTTATATTACTTTTACCATTCTTTGAGGGAATTATGGAAGGGGCTGAGTTCATAATCTGGATTGATATTTTGATGGAATAAGGAAAGCAGACACTCAAAGTCTAATGTGACAATGAGAAAGCAATCTGTCAAGAAATTCACAGAAACCTTAGAGAGAATGTATGATTCTCATATGACTTACAGAATGCAGTTTTAAAACAATATTATCTGAACCTAAAGGAGCATAGAGATCTCAGCTGACGTCTGAGTTCCACACATTTCACAACTGATGAAATGATTGGATTCTCTTATTTAACCTCCTAAAACTTTTTGTTCTATTTTTACGGTTTCCAATGAAGTATGTTTCTCAAAATATGTACTTAAAGTGCTTTCTAATATTGATATTAGAGTTTTGTGTACCATTGGTATGTATACTTTCTAAATAAGTATGCATAGCATGAAGGAATTTGGATTAAAATGTGTACATGTGCAATACTACACTACCTGGATAATATCAGGATGAGTGTTTCATCTGAGTTAAAGTGTATAGCATGTGCATAAACATATTTTACCTCTGATTGTGTAATTTTTGAGTGGTTTGTTACTTCTCAGTGTGTGTTTCTATCATCTGTCTCTGTAGTAGGACAGTGAACATGTATGTGACTTTCAAGTCTGACATTCTACTCTGTAGGTATGATCTAAATGGATGTGTGTGATGTGTGTGACATCTGGATGAATGTAAAAGACAAGGAATCACTGTTTATGACATCTGAGGGACACACACATTTCTGAGAGAGAGAAAGAAATCAAAATTGTAACATCTGATCATGTTTCTGTAATCTTTGGGGATATATTTTATAATGTGCTAATTGATATATTATGATTAAATTACTATAGTAATATCTGAGACATATTAAGCATGATATGTTAGTGAGTATATAACATCAAGTTGTGTTTATTAAAGGCCTCTTGTATCACCAGCCTGTTGTTAGTCATCAGAGAAACAAAGGCAACTAAAACAGGGTCACTAGCTAGTAGGCCTGTCTTGTCCATAAGAGGAGAGGTACCTACACACACAGGAGAAGTGATATGCAGAGACCAGGTCAAGAAGGGCTTTAAAGGCCATGCTAAAAATGTGAACTTTATCCTAAAGGACAATGGGAGGCTATTAATTAATATTATTTATTCAGAGTAATGATGTGGTCAGATTTTTTAATCATAAAGACCATTTGGTTGTAGGGTAGATGATGGATTGGAAGGATGTCAGTGAGAATGTTGGTATGGTGGTCCAAGGGACACTGAAATAAGGCAGTGGTAATTGGGTTGCTAAGGAAGGAATAGTATAGCGACACACAGCAGAGGTTGGCAGAAAAACTCTTGGTGAGTGATAGGGTAGGGAAACCAAAGGTGACTCCAGATTGGCTTGTGGCTTGGGTGACTGGGAGGTTCTGGTGCCTTTCACTAAACTAGAAAACAGGAGAACAGCAGCTTTGAGAGAAAAGTAAGTAGTTTATGCTGGACCCTGAGTGTATGGAAGAAAGGAGGATTTGATGTGGTTTTTATGTCTGAATGAATGTATCTGCATGTGTGCACCATAAGAATAGTCACCAGTGATGTCTGAGTGAATGTGTGACAATGGATGGGCAATGGTGACACCAGAATGGGTGTGTGCATCATCTAAAGGAAACAATAACAAATATTTACTATCATATCTTACATTTTCTCATTCAGATGTCTCAAAATCTCATTTGAACATTAGCCAAACACAAATGTCTCATATGTTTATTCAAATGTCAAAATAAAAATTTACCTGTTACACCCAAATTCTTTTTTTTTACACCCAAATTCTGCTGCAAAGCTGACTTATCCATTGACTTCTGCTTTCAGTTCAAAAACGTAGAAAACTTAAAAGTGCACTGTAAACATTATTATGGCAAGTAAAAAGCAGAATAGACTGAAAAATAACAAATTATCTTAAACTCCTCAGAAAACAGGAAAAAAGTAATCCGAAAACAAGGCAAAAAGCCAACTCAAAATTTAGTCAGGCAGGAACCTTTAAGGAGAAAGAGTACCTCATTATCTGCTAACATGGGAAATATGCCATCAGACACCATAAAAGGTGGTAGGAAGTTTAAATTAGAAAAAGCCTTAATATGTAAGAGGAAGGGAGCATCACAACAACAATTTGACAACACTGGAGGAAACCCACAACAGATAAGTTAAGGGAACAGGGGGAAGAGCAAGACTCTCCCTTGAAGGAAGGAAAGGAATACTTGTTAAGCCTATCATTACATTTGGAGGATGGGCAAGAACAATTGTGAAGTCCGCATACTCAAGATCCAGGTATACAGCCCCTGCCTAACACTGAGACTAAATCAAAAGATCAAATACATGCATTTTACCCACTCATTCTCCAACACTAATCTAACGAGTATACAGTAACAATAACAGTGGGATACAACTGGTGGATCTGTAAGAGACAGACTCACTTTGGGTAGAAGCAAACATCATGAGAGCAAAAAGAAATTACTAGAAGAATACCAAGGCTCTGGTACCCATAGCAACAACAGCAAAAAAAATCCCCCTTTAACCCTGGTTAAAGCAGCAATGATCTTCAACTCTGGTAACCATAGCAACAACAAATTTCAACTGCAGTGCAATTCCTGACTACATTAAAACACACCTCAACAGTAAAAGCCTAGAAGAGGGAAAAGCTGACTCATAACCAAGCATTAAAAGATTTACCTTCATATCTACTATCCCATACATCATGTCCAGCTTGCAACAAAAAACTTACAAGGCATAAAATAAAGGCAAGAAAAACCCAGTCTGAAGAGACAAAGCAATCATTAAAATTAGACTCAGATATGACACAGGTGTTAGAAATATTAGGCAGGGAATTTAAAACAACTATAATTAATAATATGTTAAAGTATCTAATGGAAAAGATAGACAACATGCAATATTAAATAGATAATTTAAGTAGAGAGATTAAAAACTATAAGAAAGAATCAAATAAAGTGCTAGAGATAAAATGAAGAATACCTTTATTTTATTTAAGTTTAAGATAATTTGTTATTTTTTAGTCTGTTCTGCTTTTTTTCTTGCCATAATAATGTTTACAGTGTCTTTTTAAGCTAATCAATATTCTCAAAACAGCTATGAAAGAATCAGTAAACTTGAAGATAGGTCAATAGAAATTATACAAATTCAAATACAAAGAAAAGGGCTTCCCTGGTGGTGCAGTGGTTGAGAGTCCACCTGCTGATGGAGGGGACACGGGTTCGTGCCCCAGTCTGGGAAGATCCCACATGCTGCAGAGTGGCTAGGCCTGTGAGCCATGGTCGCTGAGCCTGCGCATCCGGAGCCTGTATTCCGCAATGGGAGAGGCCCCAACAGTGAGAGGCCCCAACAGTGAGAGGCCCATGTACCGCAAAAAAAAAAAAAAAAAAAAAAAAAGAAAAAAGTGAGAAAAACACAATAGAACATTCAAGAGCTGTGGGGACAATATCAAACAGTGTAATATATGTATAATTGAAATTCCATAATGAAAAGAAAGAGAAAGTAGACCGGAATTAATATTTGAAGAAATAATGGTTGTGAATTAACCAAATCAGTGACAGAACACTAAGCCACAGAACCAAGAAGTTTAGAGAACACCAAGGAAGGTAAATGCCAGCACACACACACAAACACACATATCTAGGCACATGATATTCAAACTCCTGAAAAACAAAGAGAAAATCTTAAAGCCAGCCATAGAAAAAAAGACACATTGCCTTCAAAAGAATAAAGATAAATTAAAGCAGAATTCTCAAACAAGAAGACAATTGAGTGACATCTCTAACTTGTTGAAAGAAAAAACCCCAAATTGTCAAACCAATATCCTATATCCAACACAAGTACCCTTCAAATATGAAGGCTTGACTTTCATTTACAGCTCAAATATGGAGAGATATAGAAAATAACTGGGTAAACAATATATTAATGACTTTATGTAATTTCAACATAGAGCTGAATTCACAGAACCAATAGCCATGCCAAAATTTAGAGAGGGACCTTCACTGAGACACAATGACCTGATAAAGGAAGTTTCCCAGTATTTTGCAAGCTTTTGGAGGAACTCCACCAAGCCCTGAAAATGAGGGCCAAGAAGAACGTGGAGAAATCACCTCCCACCCTTATATTGCTGACTGGGGCAAGGAAAGTCCAAGTCACTGGGAAATCTGCCCAGGTCCTTTTACTTTACAGAACAAAACTCTTAATTAGAAGGGTGCAGAATATCCCCTGGGGGCACTAGTGAAATACCAGTGTGGCTGGAGGAATAGAACTGTGCCCAGATCCCGGTCCACAATCTCACCTAGGTAAAATATAAAATGAAGCCCTTAATCTGTAGGGGGAAGGTCCTCAAGCTGTAGACAGATAATATTGGTGGATATCTGCTTTAGCTGGGGGAAAGAAATGAGGATGATATAAACTCCAGGCTTTCAAGAGTAATACAAAAGCCTGTGAAAGCCACATCACTGAGAGATAGGCTCACTGTGTTCTCCAAATACTGAAGCATAATGAGAACATTACATAATACCCCGCAGTTCCCCACACCCTATCACCACAGTAAAAAGTATTCAGTAATAACAGTGGGTTACAGCTAGGAGGTCTTCAAGAGACAGAATCTATCTTGGGATCAGGATAAAGAAAATGCTGAAAACCAATGTGGGAGGAAAAAACAATACCACTAGAGGAATTTCAAGCCTCTACTATCCATGGCAACAGTAAATTTCAGCACTGGTAGCCATAGTAAGAAAAAACTTCAAATAGAATAAAACTTCTGCCTAGCTTAACACAAATCCCCATATCAGAGGCTTATTTCCTCCATATCTAATAACCTAAAAAAAATGTCAGTCTTGCAACAAGAATTTACAGTGGATTTTAAAAGTTAAAATAAAACAATGGGTGAAGGGAGTCAAAATGAAAAAAAGAGAAACAGAAAAATTACAATGTGAAGAAACAAACCAATTATCAGAACCAGACTCATATATGCATGGATTTAGGAATTATCAGATGTAGAATTAAAAATAAGTATGATGAATGTGTTAAAAACTCTAACAGGAAAATTTGACCAGATGCAAGAGCAGATAGGCGATTTCAGAAGAGATATGGAAACTATAGGAACTCAAAGAAAATGGTGGAAATAGAAATATGTTAGCCCTTCCAACAAACAAAAGTCCAGGACCAGATGGCTTCACAGGTGAATTCTATCAAACCTTTAGAGAAGAGATAACACCCATAATTCTCAAACTCTTCCAAAAAATTGCAGAGGGAGGAACACTCCCAAACTCATTCTGCAAATTCACTATCACCCTGACACCAAAACCAGAAAAAGATGTCACAAAAAAAGAAAACTACAGACCAATATCACTGAAGAACATAGATGCAAAAACCCTCAACAAAATACGAGCAAACAGAATCCAACAGTACATTAAAAGGATCATACAGCATGATCAAGTGGGGTTTATCCCAGGAATGCAAGGATAATTCAGTATACACAAATCAGTCAATGTGATACACCATACTAACAAACTGAAGGATAAAAACCATATGATAATCTAAATAGATGCAGAAAAAGCTTTTGACATAATTCAACACCGATTTACGATAAAAACTTTCCAGTACGTGGGCATAGAGGGAACCTACCTCAACATAATAAAGGCCATATAAAACAAACCCACAGTTAACATCATTCTCAATGGTGAAAAACTGAAAGCATTTCCTCTAAGATAAGGAACAAGATGAGGATGTCCACTATTACTCTTACTCAACGTAGTTTTGGAAGTCCTACCCATGGCACTCAGAGAAGAAAAAAAATAAAATGAATCCAAATTAGAAAAGAAGAAGTAAATCTGTCACTTCAGGTGACATGATACTATACATAGATAATCGTAAAGATGCCACCAGAAAACTATAGAGATAACCAATGAATTGGGTAAATAGCAGAATACAAACTTAATAAACAGAAATCTCTTGCATTCCTATACACTAATGATGAAAAATCTAAAAGAGAAATTAAGGAAACACTCCCATTTACCATTGTAACAAAAAGAATAAAATATCTAGGAATAAACCTAACTAAGGGGACAAAAGACCTGTATGCAGAAAACTATAAGACACTGATGAAAGAAATTAAAGATGATACCAACAGATGGAGAGATATACCATGTTCTTGGATTGGAAGAATAAACATTGTGAAAATGACTATATTACCCAAAGCAATCTACAGATTCAATGCAATCCCTATCAAACTACCAATGGCATTTTTCACACTATTAGAACAAAAAATATCACAATTTGTATGGAAACGCATACAAATGCTTTTAGACCCTGAATAGCGAAAGCAATCTTGAGAAAGGAAAACGTAGCTGAAGGAATCAGGCTTCCAGACTTCAGACTATACTACAAAGCTACAGTACTCAAGACAGTATGGTACTGGCACAAAAATAGAAATATAGATCAATGGATAAGGTAGAACGCCCAGAAATAAACCCACACACATATGATCACCTTATCTTTGATCAAGGAGGCAAGCATATACAATGGAGAAAAGACAGCTTCTTCACTAAGTGGTGCTGTGAAAACTGGAGAGCTACATGTAAAAGAATGAAATTAGAACACTCCCTAACACCATGCACAAAAATAAACCCAAAATGGATTAAAGACCTAAATGTAAAGTCAAACACTATAAAACTCTTAGAGGAAAACAAAGGCAGAATCCTCTATGACATAAATCTCAGCAAAATCCTTTTTGACCCTCCTCTTAGAGAAATGGAAATAAAAACCAAAATAGACAAATGGGACCTAATAAAACTTAATAGCTTTTGCATCACAAAGGAAACCATAAGAAAGACGAAATGACAACCCTCAGAATGCACGAAAATATTTGCAAACGACTCAATGGACAAATAATTAATCTCCAAAATATACAAGCAGCTCACACAGCTCCATATCAAAAAAAGAAACAACCAAATCCAAAAATGAGCAGAAGACGTAAAGAGACATTTCTCCAAAGAAAATATGGAGATTGCCAACACACACATGAAAGGATGCTCAACATCACTAATCATTAGAGAAATGCAAATCAAAACTACAATGAGGTATCACCTCACACCAGTCTGAATGGCCATCATCAAAAAATCTACAAACAATAAATCCTGAAGAGGGTGTGGAGAAAAGGGAACCCTCTTGCACTGTTGTGGGAATGTAAATTGATACAGCCCCTATGGAGGACAGTATGGAGATTCCTTAAAAAACTAAAAATAGAACTACCATATGACACAGCAATCCCACTACTAGGCATATACACTGAGAAAACCATAATTCAAAAAGAGTCATATACCGCAAGGTTCATTGCAACTCTATTTACCATAGCCAGGACATGAAAGCAACCTAAGTTTCCACCGACAGAGGACTGGATAAAGAAGATGTGGCACATATATACAATGGGATATTACTCAGTCATACAAAGAAACACAATTTAGTTATTTGTAGTGTGGTGGATGGACATAGAGTCTGTCATACAGAGTGAAGTAAGCCAGAAAGAGAAAAACAAATACCATATGCTAACACATATATATGGAATCTAAAAAAAAAAAGGTTCTGAAGAACCTAGGGGCAGTACAGGAATAAAGACGAAGACATAGAGAATGGACTTGAGGACACAGGGAGGGGAAATGTAAGCTTGGATGAAGTGAGAGAGTGGCATGGACATATATACACTACCAAATGTAAAATAGATAGCTAGTGGGAAGCAGCCGCATAGCACAGGGAGATCAGCTCTGTGCTTTGTGTCCATCTAGAGGGGTGTGGTAGGGATGGTGTGATGGAGATGAAAAAGGAAGGAGATATGGGGATATATGTGTATGTATAGCTGATTCACTTTGTTATAAAGCAGAAAGTAACACACCATTTTATAGCAATTATACTCCAACAAAGATGTTAAAAAAGATAACAAGTGTGGATAAATTGGAACCCTCATACAAAAAAAATAATAATAAGACTTCCTAACACCATACACAGAAATAAAGTCAAAATGGATTAAAGACCAAAATGTAAGACCAGACACTATAAAACTCTTATTGGAAAACATAGGAATAACACTCTTTGACATAAATCACAGCAAGATCTTTTTTGACCCAAGTCCTAGAGAAATGGAAATTAAAAAAAAAATGGGACCTAATGATACTTAAATGCTTTTGCACAGCAAATAAAACTATAAACAAGACAAAAAGACAACCCTCAGAATGGGAGAATATATTTGTAAATGAATCAACAGACAAAGGATTAATCTTGAAAATATATAAATAGCTCATGCAGTTCAATATTAAAGAAAACAACCAAATCAAAACTGTGTGGATGACCTAAATAGACATTTCTCTAAAGAAGACATACAGATGGCCAAGGGACACATGAAAAGCTGCTCAACCCCACTAATTTTTAGAGAAATGCAAATCAAATCTACAATGAGGTATCACCTCACACCAGTTAGAATGGGCAACATCAGAAAATCTACAACAACAAATGTTGGAGAGGGTGTGGAGAAAAGGGAACCCTCTTACACTGTTGGTGGGAATGTAAATTGATACAGCCACTACGGAGAACAGTATGGAGGTTCCTTAAAAAACTTAAAATAGAATTACCATATGACCCAGCAATCCCACTACTGGGCCTATACCCAGAGAAAACCATAATTCAAAAAGACACATGCACCCCAATGTTCATTACAGCACTATTTATAATAGCCATGTCACGGAAGCAACCTAAATGCCCATCGACAGATGAATGGATAAAGAAGATGTGGTACATTTATACAATGGAATACTACTCAGTCATAAAAAGGAATGAAGTTAAGTCACTTGTAGAGTCGTGGATGGATCTAGATACTGTCATACAGAGTTACATAAGTCAGAAAGAGAAAAACAAATATATATTAACATACATATTTGGAATGTAGAAAAATGGTACAGATGAACTTGTTTTCAAGGCACAAATAGAGACACAAATGTAGAGAGCTAACGTATGGACACCAAGGGGGGAAAGTGGGGCGAGGGGGATGAGCTGGGAGATTGGAATTGACATATATACATTAATATGTGTAAAATAGATTATTAATAAGAAAAAATAAAAAGCAACTAAAAAAAATGGTAGCAAATAAGAAGAATGCCTTTGGAAGAGTTGCCAGTAGATATACACAGCTAATGAATGAGTCAATGAATTTGAAAAGAGAACAATAGAAATTTCCCAAATTGTCATGCAAAAAAAACGGAGTGAAGATAAAATGAGAATAGGGAAATTGAGAGATGTGAGACAATATCGAATGGTGTAACACATATGTAACTGGAATTACATAAGGAGAAGAGAGAGTGGGGAAGAAGAAATATTTAAATAAATAATCGATGATATTTTCCCAAAATTAGTGACAGACACCAAACCACAGATCCAAGAAGCTCAGAGAATGAAAAACGTGATAAATACCAGACACACACACACACACACACACACACACACACACACACAGGCATATAATATTGAAACTACTGAAAAAAAAGACAAAATGAAACTTTGAGGTAACCAGAGAAAACAAACACTGTACCTACAGAGGAAGAAGAATAAGAGAGTAAATTCTCATCACAAACTGTGTTGTGGGTTGAATTGTCCCCCCCTCCCCTGCCAGTTATGATGAAGGCCAAACCCTAGTACCTGTGAATGAATGTGACCTTATTCAGAGTCTTTACAGATATAAACAAGTTAATATCAGGCTATACTCGATCAGGGTGGGTCCTAATGCAATATGACTAGTATCGTTATAAAAAGAGAAAACAGGGACTCGGGGAGAACACCATGTGACAAGATTGCAGTGGTGCAGCTGCAAGCCAAGGAATACAAAAGATTTCTGGCCACCACCAGAAGGTATAAAGAAGCAAGGAAGGATTCTATCCAGTGTCTCAGAATAAGTATGGCCTTTCTGACAACTTGATTTTGGACTTCTAGGTTCCAGAACTGAGAGAGAATAAATTTCTGTTGTTTATAGCCACCCAGTGTATGGTACTTTTTGCAGCAGTCCTAGGAAACTAATACACCTTGCAAGAAAGGAGACATTGGAGTGACATATAAATATTGAAAAAAATTTCAACCAAGAGTTCTATATCTCACAAAATTATCTTTCAAAGTTGAAAAGAAATTACATTCTCAGGCAAACAAATATTGATGAAATCCACTGCCTGCAGATTTACCCCACAAGAAATGCCTAAGGAAGTTTTTTAGGCAGAAGAAGTGGAATACAAGTCTGTAAATTAGGTGTACACAAAGAAATGAAGAGCATCAGAAATGGAATAAATGAATGTAATATATAATACTTTGTTTAAACTGCTGCATAGTATAATTGTGTAAAGCAAACACAGTACTGAGCATTTATAGCATATGTTAAATGTATGACATCAGTGTTGCAAGGAATGGAAAGGAAGAATTTTTATAAGATCCTTTAAATATTCGCAAATTGGTATGTTATTTAAGCATGGGCTCAGGTTATTTAACAATGTATATCATAAACCCTAGAATAACCACTAAAATAGTTTTTAAAAGAGGGGCAAATAGTAACTCTATTTATGACATGAAATGAAATAGTATAAAAGGCATGATTAAAATCAAAGAAGGCAGAAAAAGAGGAAAAAAGAAATAAAAACAAATACAATGAATAAGAAAAAGCTAGAAAGATGGCATATTTAAATCAAACTGTATCAATAATCACATTAAAGTGAGTGGACTGAACACATAAGAGTTCAAGACAAATAAAAACACCTAACATTATGCTGTCTAAACATTATGCTGTCTAAAAGAAACACATATTAATGTAAAGATGCAGATTGAGCACTTGTAAATATATCAGGAATAATTTACCATGTAAACACTAACCAAAAGAAATCTGGAGCAGGGCTTCCCTGGTGGCACAGTGTGTGGGAATCTGCCTGCCAATGCAGGGGACACAGGTTTGATCCCTGTCCTGGGAAGATTCCCACATGCCATGGAGCAACTAAGCCCGTGTGCCACAACTACTGAGCCTGCACTCTAGAGCCCGTGCTCTGCAACAAGAGATGCCACGACAATGAGAAGTCCGTGCACCACTCGCTGCAGCTAGAGAAAGCCCACACACAGAACAAAGACCCAACACAGACAAAAACAAAAAAATAAATGAATTTATTTTTTTTAAAAAAGAGAAATCTGGAGCAGCTATATTAAATGTGGACAAAGTATACTCCAGAACAGGTAAGCCTACCATTCCAAGAGGAATGTTGCATAATTAAAAAGGAGCCCATGCTTCAAAAAGACATAACAATCCTAAACATGCGTGTACCTAACCACAGGACTTTAAAATATGTGAGATTAAAACTGAAAAGAGAATTAGACAAATGCACAATTATAGCTGGATACTTCAACATGACTTTCTAAATAATTGATAAATAAATAGACAGAAAATCCACAAGGATAAATGGCCTGACAGCATTCTCAACTAACTTAATAACTGACTTTTATAAAACACTCCATCCAAAAGCAGCAGACCACACATTCTACTCAAACGAACATAGAACATTTACCAAGGTAGAACATATTTTGGACTACACAACAAATAATTTTAAAAGAAGAAAAAATTGTAATGTGAATCCTTTGAAAATATGGAATTAAACAAAATTCAGGAAAAGAAATATATCTTGAAAATGCCCATATATATGGAAATTAAACAATAAACTTGTAACACATGGATCAAGGAGAAGAGCAAGTAACAAGCAAAATAAACACTATTTTGAACAAAATGAAAATACAATATTTCAAATTTTGTGAAACAAAGCTTAGAGGGAAATGTATAGCACTAAGGGTATATGATAGAAAAGAAAAAATATATATATAAAAATTTAAAAACCCTAACAGTTCATCCTAGTAAACTAGAAAGAAAGAGAAAACTAAACCTAAGACAAGCAGAAAGAAAATAATAAAAATTAGAGGAGAAATCAATGAAAATGAAAACAGGAAAACAATAGAGAATCAAAAAGATCAAAAGCTGGTTCTTTGACAAGATTAATAATTTGATAAAGTTCTAGCCAAAACAACAACACAACAAAAAGAGAGAGGGAGAAAGAAAGACACATAATAACAATGTCAGGAATAAAAGAGAAGACATCACTACTCATCACATAGACGTTAAGTAGATAGAAATGGAAAACTATGAACAAGTCTATGCCAGTAAATTTGTCAACTTTAGTGAATTGGACCAATTTCATAAAAAAATAATAAGTACCAAAGCTCACTAAAGAAGAGAGAGGTAACCTGAATATCCCTGGATTTATTTTTAAAAATTGAATGTGTAGTAAAAATCTTGCAAAAAATAAAGGAAATTTCAGGTCCAGATGGTTTCACTAGTGAATTTTACCAAACCATGAAAGCAAAAAACAACATTAATTCTCTATATTTATTCCCAGAAAGAAGAAAAAAGAACATCTCTCAATTATTTTATAAGGTCAGCTTCACCCTATGTTAAAACCAGACAAGGACATAACATATTAAGAAAATTACAAATTAAGATCTCTCAGGAATACAGACACAAAAATTCTTAATGAAATATTAGCAAACAGAATTCAGTAATATATGCAACAGATAGTACATCATCATCAAGTGGTGTTCATCCCAGTAATGCAAACTGGCTCAATATTGAAAAACAAACCAATGCTAATAATTAATTTTTTAAAAAAACATATAATCATACCAATAGGTGCTGAAAAACCTTTTGAAAAAAATTTAGCATCCATTCACAATAAAAATTCTTTGGAATGGAATTATGTCAGCAAGTTGGCAGAATGGGAAGTCCCAGTCTTTGTGCTCCCACAGAAACACTAACTTAACAGTGATATATGGACCAAAATACCTTTATGAGAGGTCAAAATGCAATTAAGAAGTTTCTGTGCCACAAACAAGCACAAAACTGAGAACAGCCACATAGAAATGGGTAAGAAGAAGAATTTCACTTTACCTACAACAGCTTCTCCCTTAAAGCAGAACAACTCAGTGCCAAGAGAGATCACATTGGCCTATGACTTTTCCCTGGGGTAGGCATACACCAATGTTCCTGGCCTATTGGTGCAGTGCCCAAAGTGTGATTTACTGTCTCACATCAAGGGAGCATTGAAGGAATGGCCATAGTTTGGACTCCTGGGGCAGCTACAAAGGAAAAGAGGTGGGAAGCTTTCTGTGGCCTAGCAAGGACCTGTGATAATCAGAGGAGGCACAGAACTTGAGGATTCCCCTCCAGGAGGGAGATAAAGGAATGGAGCATGCATTCAACATCCCTGTTTTCAGTGTAATCTTTAAGGGTCTGGATTCTTCTTACCTCACTCATATGCTGACAGAACTGTCATAGGTTGGACATCTGGGGGTGGCTAAGAACAAAGGAAAATGAGTGGAATGGATTATAGCAGTCTGGCATGGCTCTGGAAAACTGGGATAAGGAGCAGAACCTGAGTCTTTTCTTCTTGGATGGAGAGAGAGAGGTGAAGTGTTTCTCCAAAATCCTGGTCTTTCAGTGGGCTACCTGAAGGGTCAGTTTCTGTTGCACCTCACCTGGGATGCTGATAAAATTGGAATAGTTTGGTGGGGACAGCTAAGAACAAAGGAAAAGGGTGGGCAGCTTGCTGTTTCAGAGGCTCTCAGAATTTCTAGACAGGCTGATTGATGAAGCTTTTTCCTTGTCAAAGCCAGTATGTAAAGCATGGGAGAGGTACCTGTTTCCTCAAATGCAGACACCAATGCAAAAATACATGACACTAAGAATCAGGGAAACATGACACTATCGAAGAAAAAAATCTCTAGTATCCAACCCTAAAGAAATGGAAATCTGTGAATTGCCTGACAAAGAATTCCAACTAATCACCTTAAAGAAGCTCAGTGAGCTACAATAGAACACAGACAACTAAACAAAATTAGGAAAACAATACCTGTACAAAATGAGAATGACAAAGAGAAACAATTTAAAAAAGAATAAAATTCTGTAGTTGAATACAATAACTAAACTGAAACATTCACTAGAGGGGTTTAACATCAAAGTTGATCAATCAGAAGAAAAAATTAACAAGCTAGAAGTGAGGTCATCAGAAATTATCCGGTCAGAGGAACAAATAATAATAATAATAACAATAATAATGAAAAAGAAAGAAGACAGCCTCAGGGATTTTGGGGACACCATTAAGCAATTTATATATGCATTATGGAAATTGAAGGAGGTGAAGAAAAAGAGAAAAGATCAGAAAGTTTATTTAAGGAAATAACGACAGAAAACACCCAAACTTGGTGAGGGAAATAAACATCCAGATACATGAAGCTCAAAGGATCTCATGAGCCCCAAAATAGCGACACCAAAACACATTATAATCAAATTATCAAAAGTTAATAATAGAGAATTTTGAAAGCAGCCAGAAAAAAGCAACTCATCATGTACAAGGGGACTTCCATAAGAATATTAGTGGATTTCTGAAAAGAAACTTTTCAAGACAGAAGGGGTTGGGATGATATACTCAACGTGCTGAAAGAAAAAAATACCAACCAAGTATTATACACTTGGCAAAGTTTTCCTTCAAATATGAAGGAGAGATTAAGACTTGCTCAGACATGGGCTTCCCTGGTGGCACAGTGGTTGAGAGTCTGCCTGCCGATGCAGGGGACATGGGTTCATACCCCGGTCCAGGAAGATCCCACATGCTACAAAATGGACCACCACTTTTAATTGTAGTATAAAAGGTAAAATACATAAGTATTAAGAATAACTATAACTACAAAAATATGTTAATGGATATACAAGATAAAATATGTGAAATCAATAATGTAAAGTGTTTGTGAGGCGTGAGAAGTAAAAGTGTAGAGTTTTTGTCTGTAATTGAAGTTGAATTGTTAGCTTAACAGCAAAAGCAGTTCTAAGAGGGAAGTTTATAGTGGTAAATACCTACATTAAGAAAAAAGAAATATCTCAAGTAAACATTCTAACTTATAGAAAGAAGAATAAACTAAGCCCCAAATTAGCAGAAGCAGAGAAGAATAAAGATTAGAGCAGAAATAAATGAAAGACACTAGGGAAAAAAAGATGGATAAAATTAATAGTTTTTCTGAAAGAAAAACAAAATTGACAAACCCCTAACGAGACTAAGAAACAGAAAAGAGAGAAGACTAGAATAAATACAATTATAGGAGGGGCGTCCAAGATGGTGGCATAGGAAGACACTGAGTTCACGTCCTCCCATGGACACACTGAATATATACCTACATATAGAGCAATTCCTCTTGAAGAAGACCTGAGGGCTGAATGAACAGTTACTGCACATAAACGGACCACACAGAAATGGGTAGGAGAGATGAAGACCCGGTATTCATGGGAACACAACCCTTGACTCAGCAATCTGGGAAAGGATATTTATTAGGAGCCAAATGCAGACTCACCTGCCCTGGGATACAGTGAAAAAACAGCAGTTTAAAAGACAGCTAGGCAATAGGGGAAGGAAATCCATTTACTAACCTTAGACCATCTGTCAAATAGGCAGGGAAATCCTGGAGCACTTCCAGGGTCAGAGGCACTGGCAAGTGCCATTATAGAGGCCCTTGGGTCTCCCACCATCACTTGCCCACTCCAGCCCCATCCACTGAGCCAAAGTAGCCTCAGGCTCTGTGTTCCCCAGGGGTTGCCTCCAGCCCAGGCCCACTTCTGCCCCAGCTTCCCCACCAAGGTGGCTTTGGGTGGAGTACTCCCCAGGAACTTCCCCCAAACTGTGCCGGATCCAACTCAAGCTGGCCTGCCAAAGCTACCTGGTTCAAGCAGTCTACACAGGAGCCACTCCCAAACAAGGCCATTCCTTCAAGACCAGGGGAGATATCTCTTTTGCCTAATTCATAGAGGCAAAAATTGAAAGTCAGACAAAACAAAGAGAGAGAGGACTATGTTCCCCAAAAAAGATCAAAATAAAATACCCAGAAAAAAAAACCTAATGAAATGGAGATAAGTACTTTACCTGATAAAGAGTTCAAAGAAACAGTCATAAGTTTACAGACTGAACTTAGGAGAAGAACCCAGTGAGAACTTCCTCAAAGACTTAGAAAATGTAAGAAAGAAGCAATCAGAACTGAAGACTACAACTAAAATTTTAAAAACACACTAGGAATAAACAGCAGATTAGATAATGCAGAAGAATGAACAAGTGATATGGAAGATAGAATAGTGAAAATCACTCAATCAGAAAAGCAAAAAAGAGAAAGAATTTTTTTAAATGAGGAGAGTTTAAAGGATGTCTGGAACAACAGCAAGCATTCTAACATTCACATTATAGGGATCCCAGCAGGAGAAGAGAGAGAGAAAGGAATAGAAAATTTATTTGAAGAAATAATGGCTGAAAAATTCCCTAACCTGGGGAAGAAAATAGACATCCAGATACATGAAGAACAGAGAGTCCCATAGAAGAACAGTGAACCCAAAGAGATCCACACCAAGACACATTATAATTAAAGTGGTAAAAGTTAAAGATATAAGGAGAATCTTAAAGGCAGCAAAAGGAAAACAACTAACCACACACAAGAGGAACCCCATAAGAGTATCAGCTAATTTTGCAGCAGAAACTTTACAGGCTGGAAGGGAGTGGCAGGATATATTTAAAGTGCTGAAAGAAAGAAAGAAAAAATACATACATCGTAGAATACTCTATCTGGCAAGGTTATCATTCAGAATTGAAGGAGAGATAAAGAGTTTCCCTGACAAGCAAAAACTAAAGGAGATCACCACTAAACCAGCCTTACAAGAAATGTTAGAAGGTCTTCTTTAAGAATAAAAGAAAAGGTCACAACTAAAAATAATAAGATATATGAATGGAAAAATCTCACTGGTGCAGGCAAATATATGGTAAAGGCAGTGGATCAACTACTTTAAAAGCCAGCACAAAGGTTAAAAACCAAAAGTAGTACAGTTGACCATAACAATAATAAGTAGTTAAGGGAGCCACAAAATAAAAAGATGTAAAATATGATATCAAAAATATAAAACGTTAGAGAGGGGGGAGTAAAAATATAATACTTTTAGAATGCCTTTAAATTTAAGAGACTATAAGCTTAAAATAAATAACCATATATACATGTCAATATACATGAACTTCACAATAACCATGAACCAAAAACCTACAATGAATACACAAAAAGTAAAGAGAAAGGAATCCGAACATAACACTAAAGGAGTCTATGAAACCACAAAGTAAGAAACCAAAAGAGAAAGACAGGAATAAAAAATAATGACAAATGCCTCTCACCCCCAGAAAACAATTAACAAAATGGCAATAAGTACATACATATCAATAATTACTTTAAATGTAAATGGACTAAATGCTCCAATCAAAAGACACAGCATAGCTGAACAGATAAAAAAAGACCCATTTATGTGCTGCCTACAAGGGCCCACCTCAGGCACACATTCATTGAAAGTGGAGGGATGGCGAGAGAGAGTCATGGACATATACACACTAACAAACGTAGTAAGGTAGATAGCTAGTGGGAAGCAGCCGCATGGCACAGGGATATTGGCTCGGTGCTCTGTGACAGCCTGGAGGGGTGGGATAGGGAGGGTGGGAGGGAGGGAGACGCAAGAGGGAAGAGATATGGGAACATATGTATATGTATAACTGATTCACTTTGTTATAAAGCAGAAACTAACACACCATTGTAAAGTAATTATACCCCAATAAAGATGTTAAAAAAAAATAAATAAATAAAATTTTCTTTTAAATTAAAAAAAAAAAAAAGAAAGTGGAGGGATGGAAACAGATATTCCATGCAAATGGAAAATAAAGCTGGGTTAGCAGTACTCATATCAGACAAAATAAACTTTGAAACAAGACTGTAACAAAAGACAAAGAAGGGTGTTACATAATGGTAAAGGGGTTGACCCAACAAGAGGATTTAACATTTGTAAACATTTATGCACCCAATATTAGAGCACCTAAATATATAAAACAAATATTAACAGAAATAAGATAATACAATACAATAGTAGTAGGGGACTTTAATACTCCACTTACATCAATGGAGACATCACTGAGACAGGAAAACAATAAGGAAACACTGGCCTTGAATGACACAGCAGACCAAATGGACTTATAGCTATATAGAGAACATTCTATCCAAAAGCTGCAGAATACACATTCTTTTCAACTGTACACGGAGCATTCTCCAGGATATATCCCATGCTAGGCCACAAAACAGGTCTCAATAAATTTAAGAAGATTGAAATCATATCAAGCATCTTTTCCAACACAAATGTATGAAACTAGAAATCAACTACAAGAAGAAAACTGCAAAAAACACAAACATGTGGAGACTAAACAACATGCTACTAAACAATTAATATGTCAATGAAGAACTCAAAGAGGAAATAAAAGATAACTTGACACAAATGAAAAGGGAAACACCACAATCCAAAATCTATGGGATGCAGCAAAAGCAGTTCTAGAAGAGAAGTTCAAACCAATAGATGTCTATTGGTCTATTTTCTTGTTTCTCAAGAAACAAGAAAAATCTCAAATAATCAACCTAAATGTACATTTAAAAGAACTAGAGGGACTTCCCTGGTGGCGCAGTGGTTGAGAGTCTGCCTGCCGATGCAGGGGACACGGGTTCGTGCCCCGGTCTGGGAAGATCCCACATGCCGCAGAGTGGCTGGGCCCGTGAGCCATGGTCACTGAGCCTACGCGTCCAGAGCCTGTGCTCCAAAATGGGAGAGGCCACCACAGTGAGAGGCCCCCGTACCGCAAAAATAAATAAATAAATAAAGAAAGAACTAGAAAAAGAAAAACAAGTAAAGACCAAAATTAGAAGGAAGGAAATAATAAACATGAGAGTGAAAATAAATTAAATAGAGATAAAAAATAGAAAAGATCAATGAAACTAAGAGGTGGTTCGTCAACCACCTCTTTTATCTTTAACTTTTATCTTGAAGTTTTATCTTCAAGATAAAAAAAATTGACAAATTTGTATGATCCTTTTGGGGTGGGTGGGATGAATTGAGAGATTGGGATTGACATATATACACTATTGATACTATGTATAAAATAGATAACTAATGAGAACCTACTGTATAGCACAGGGAACTCTACTCAGTGCTCTGTGGTGACCTAAATGAGAAGCAAATCCAAGAAAGAGGGGATAGATGTATACATAAAGCAACTATACTGCAATAAAATATAAATAAAAATAAAATAGTTATTTTAAAATGAGGGGTGGAAATCGGATCCTTGTGGGTCTTTAGTATTCTCCTAAGTAATTTTAGCTTCCTTCTGTAGACCATGGAAAGGCACTGAGTTATTGTGAGTAAAGGAGCGAGAGGTTTAGATCTGAGTTTTAAGAAGGTAATGCTGGAAATTAGTAGGCTCCTAAAAGTATTTGTTAACTGAATGGAGAAAATGATGGCTAAAGATTAGGGGATCAGATAAAAGGTACTGTTACTATTTGGAAAATAATGGAAGATAAGGTGGAAGACCTCTCATTCAATGAAATCAGGGACTGAATTTGATCAGTCATTTGCTTTAACAAGCAAGGAATTAAGAAAAGATATATACATTTACCTTAGAGATTATAGTTTTAACCTGAGACGTATATGAGTACACTCATCCAGCAATTGTATAATACAGTGCCAAGGCCCTTCCTCTGAGTATAAGTCTGCTAATTGGAATTGTACCATTTTTCTTGCATGAGCCACACTCATATTTCTATTTCTTTAAATTGCAGCAAAGAGCAATCAAGTGCAGAATCTTAAAGACATGTTTATGAACTTTTCCCAATTATGTTTGGTTCACCTTTCTCATACTTATTTGAATTATAATATTTTCAGCCACTCACTCTCACCAAGTCTTCCAAAGAATTACAACTTAGTTTTCATAGGAACAGCTCTCTTACACACTCAGGTTTCATTGGTTTACATAATATTTAATTAAATACTATAACATAATGAAAAGTACAACTGCATTGACTGGCTTGTGGAAAAAATACAACTGTTTCTTGGTAAAAACATACAACTAAATTGTTGGGACCAGGAAAGTTCAATGTACCAGACAATCTCCTACTAGTCTCCAATGATGAGTGTGAAAGAGGATTGGAAAGTATTGTTAATGAGGTGATTTGACTAATTGGGGATTGGCTAACAGAGCTTCCATTGTGATGATGTGAGCAAGAGCAACAACAGTGGAAAAAGACAGGAGAGGACAAATTGAAAAGACATCAAGACACAGTTTTGGAAATAAACAGGCTTGAGTTCAAATTCTGACTTCATCACTTAGCTGTGAACCTCAAAGTTTCTGTTTTCTTACATGTAAAACAAGAATAATGCAGTGTAGTGAAAGACTGATTGGGAAAACACAGCTTATGTACTTAGAAATGTGCCTGGCATAAGTAAGTAGAATGATATTGTCAGTAGAATTTTATGATGAATTGATAAAAGTGAAGACTCAAAGATGATTCTCTACTGTCTACCTTGCCTGAATAAAAGATAATAAGATAAAAAATATAATACCACTAACTGAAGGATGAGAAATGGGAGAGGAGTTAAACATGTTTTCAGGCTGAGGGGAAGGAACTAGCAGCAAGAGAAATTTTTTTTAAAATTAGAAGTTAAAAGTGGTTTTCTCTGTTTAAAAAAAATTGACAAACTTGTAGACAGACTCATCAAGAAAAAAAAGAGCCCAAACCAATAATATCAGAAATGAAAGAAAAGAAATTACCACCAACACCACAGAAATACAAAAGATCATAAAATAATACTGTGAAAAATTATATGCCAAGAAATTAGACAACCTAGCAGAAATGGATAAATTTCTAGAAACATACTATCTTCTAAGAATGAATCGTGAAGCAAGAGAAAATCTGAAAATCACAATTACTAGCAAGGAAATTGAATCAGTAATCAAAAAACTTCAAAAAACCCCAAAAGCTCCAAAAACACCCAGATGGCTTACAGGTGAATTCTACAAAATATTTAAAGAAGAGTTAACACCCATCCTTCTCAGATTATTCCAAAAAATTGAAGAGGAAGAAACACTTCCAAACTCATTCTATTAGGTCAGCATTACCCTGATACCAAATCAGACAAAGACACTATTAAGAAAGAAAATTATACGCCAATATCCCAGATGAACACAGAAGCAAAAAACCTCAACAAAATATTAGCAAAATGAATTCAACAATACATTAAAAGGATCATATACCATGATCAAGTGAGATTTATTTCAGGGATGTAAAAATGGTTTAACATCAGTAGATCAGTGTAATACACCACATTAACAAAACAAAAGATAAAACTCACATGAATATCTTAATAGATGCAGAAAAAGCTTTTGACAAAATTCAACATCCATTCATGATAAAAACTCTCCACAAAGTGAGTATAGAGGGAACATACCTCAATATAACAAAGACCATATATTATAAACCCACAGTTAATATCATACCCATTAGTGAAAAGGAAAGCTTTCCCTCTAAGGTCAGGTGCAAGACAAGGATGCCCACTCTTACCACTTTTATTCAGCATATTATTAGATGTCTTAGCCACAGCAGTTAGGCAAGAAAAAGAAAGAAAATCTAGCCAGGAGCAGTGCAAAAAAGAGACAAGAGCGATCCCTGGACCGACCAAAGCCCATGCACCACTGTATTCCTGTGTTCATTGCCTACATCTCACTGTCGTTGCGACCATGCCCAAGAGAAATGCTGAAGGGGATGCTAAAGGAGATAAAGCCAAGGTGAAGGACAAACCACAGAGAAGATCTGCAAGGTTATCTGCTAAACCTGCTCCTCCAAAGCCAGAGCCCAAGCTTAAAAAGGCCCCTGCAAAGAAGGGAGAGAAGGTACCCAAAGGGAAAAAGGGGAAAGTTGATGCTGACAAGGATGGGAATAACCCTGCAAAAAGTAGAAATGTCATAACAGACCAGGTACAGAAAGCTGAAGGTGCTGGAGATGCCAAGTGAAGTGTGTGCATTTTTGATAACTGTGTACTTCTGGTGACAGTAGTTTGAAATACTATTTTTTTATCAAGTTTTATAAAAATTCAGAATTTTGTTTTACTTTTTTTAAAGCTATGTTGTTAGCACACAGAACATTTAATTGTTGTTTTTTTGGGAAGGGCATGTGGGATGTGGGGGAAAAAACACCTTTCCTGTCCAGTTTTGAAACACTTCCTCTTGGTTCCCAGGAAGGAGGGATTCCTTGATGTTGACACACATTAGCCATGTTGGCACAAACTCCTTGTGGTATGGAACAATTAAATAAGTTTTTAGGTGCTCTTCTCCCTCTCCACCCTCAGCATAGACTTAACTCCCTTAAACCCAGAGACCTGTTGGAACCTGACCCCCCAAAATTGGTTACTAGTATGTCAGGCAATCTGGACTTTCCAGTGTCACCATTGAGATAGCATCCCTCAAAAGAGCAACGATTCCTTTTTTAGATCGTGGGTCTTCAGATTGATATTTCTACCATTTCCATTTCCATTTCCTGAAAGTCAGGGTTGGCTTGTAAAAAGTTGTTAAATAACATGTTAAATGTGAAATGTCAACCCACACTCTAAACTTTCCCTGTTCAGAGCATCACATGAAGACTTCATTGGGTTTTATAGTGGATTTCTGATTTTGGTAGTTCATTGAAAATGGGAGTTTGAAAATTGTTGTATACTGTTAACAATTATCTGCCCATGTCCTACCTGAAATACCATGATGGTTTATAAAAGGTATCTTTAATAAAGCTGGATACAGTTTGGCTTGGGAGAAAAGATATCCAGATTGGAAAGGAAGAAGTAAAACTGTCACTATTTGCAGATGACATGATACTTATATTAAAAAAAATCTCAAAAATTCCAACAAAAAATTATTAGAACAAATAAATGAATTCTTTAAAGTTACAGGGTACTAAATTAATATACAGAAACCTGTTGCATTTCTATATAAATACAACAAACTATCAGAGAGAGAAATTAAGAAAACAATTCCATTTACAATTGAATCAAAAATAATAAAGCACTTGGGAATAAATCTAAGGAGGTGAAATGCCTGTACTCAGAAAACTATACAACATTGATGAACGAAATTGAAGAACACACAAAGAAGTGGAAATATATCTCATGTTGGTGCATTAGAAAATTAATGTTGTTAAAATGTCCATACTACTCAAAGTAGTCGGCATATTCAAAGCAATCCCTATCAAAACTGCAATACATTTTTCACAAAAATAGAAAATACAAAAGAAAACACAAAAGACCCTAAATAGCTGAGGCAATCATACAAAGAGGACCAAAGCTGGAGACATCAGACTTCCTGATTTCAAATTATATTACGAAGCCATATTAATTTTTCAAATTATATTACAAAGCCAACTAATTTTTTATTAGTGCCCCAAGAGTACAAAATGGGAAAAGATAGTCTCTTCAATAAATGGTGTTGAAAATATTAGATATCCACATGTAAAACAATGGAATTAGACCATATTTTACATCATATGCAGAAATCAACTCAAGAGGGATAAAAGACTTAAGCATAAAACCTGAAATCATAAACTACTAGAAGAAAACATAGGGGAGAATGTATTTCAGATTGGTCTTGTCATTGATTACTTGGCTATGATACCAGAAACACATGCAACAAAGACAAAACATAAACAAGTGGGACTACATCAAACTAAAAGTTTCTGCATGGCAAAAGAAACAATTAACAAAATGAAAATGTGAACTGAGAGAAAACATTTGCAAATTACATATCTGATAAGGGATTAATACCCCAAATATGTAAAGAACTCATATAAATCAATAGCAAAAATACAAATAATTCAGGTTAAAAAGAGCAAAGAACCTAAACAGATATTTCTCCAAAGAACATGTACAAATAACCAACAAGTAGATGAAAGAGTGCTCAACTAATCATCAGGAAAATGAAAATCAAAGGCACAAAATATCACATTACACCTGTTAGGACTGCTATTATTTTTTTAAAAAAAGAGAAGTGTTAACAAGGTTGGGAAAAAAGGGAACCCTTGTAAATTGTTGGTGGGAATGTTAGTTGGTACATTCATTGTGGAAAAACAATACATATGTTTCACAAAGAAAATAATAATAGAGCTACCATATGATCTCATTTTATACATATATACATACATTGTATGTATATACATACAATGGAATAATATTCAGCCTTTAAAAAAGAAGGCAATCCTGCCATCTGTGACAACATGGGTGGACCTAGAGGACATTATGCTGAGTGAAATAAGCCAGACAGAGAAAAAAAATACTGTCTGATCTCAATCACATGTGGAATATAAACTAGTCGACCTCAAATTCTTAGAAAAGCACAACCTTCCAAGACTGAACCAGAAAGAAATAGAAAATATAAACAGACCAATCACATGCACTGAAATTGAGACTGTGATTTAAAAACTTCCAACAAACAAAAGCCCGGGGCCAGATGGTTTCACATGCGAATTCTATCAAACATTTAAAGAAGAGCAAAGACCTATTCTTCTCAAAATCTTCCAAAATATAGAAGAGGGAGGAACACACCCAAACTCATTCTATGAGGCCAACATCACCCTGATAGCAAAACCAGACAAAGATGTCACAAAGAAAGAAAACTACAGGCCAATATCAATGATGAACATAGATGCAAAAATCCTCAACAGAATCCTCAGCTAGCAAACAGAATCCAGCAGCACATTAAAAGGGTCATACACCATGATCAAGTGGGGTTTATCCCACGAATGCAAGGATTCTTCAATATATGCAAATCAATCAATGTGATAAACCATATTAACAAATTGAAGGAGAAAAACCATATGATCATCTCAATAGATGCAGAAAAAGCTTTCAACAAAATTCAACACACATTTATGATAAAAACCCTTCAGAAAGCAGGCACAGATGGAACTTACCTCAACAAAATAAAGGCTATATATGACAAACCCACAGGCAACATTGTTCTCAATGGTGAAAAACTGAACATTTCCTTTAAGATCAGGAAAAAGACAAGGCTGTCCACTCTCACCACAATTATTCAAAATTGTTTTGGAAGTTTCAGCCACAGCAATCATAGAAGAAAAAGAAATAAAAGGAATCTAACTCGGAAAAGAAGAAGTAATGCTGTCACATTTACAAACAACATGATATTATACATAGAAAATCCTAAAGATGCTACCAGAAAACTACTCAAGCTAATCAATGAATTTGGTAAAGTAGCAGGACACAAAATTAATGCACAGAAATCTCTTGCAATCCTATACACTAATGAAAAATCTGAAAGAGAAATTAAGGAAACACACCCATTTACCATTGCAACAAAAAGAATATAATACCTAGGAATAAACCTACCTAAGGAGGCAAAAGACCTGTACTCCAAAAACCATAAAACACTCATGAAAGAAATCAAAGATGACACAAACAGATGGAAAGACATACCATACTCTATGGATTGTGAGAATCAACATTGTGAAAATGACTCTACTACCCAAAGCAATCAACAGATTCAATGTAATCCCTATCAAAATACCACTGGCATTTTTCACTACTACTAGAACAAAAAAATTCACGATTTTTATGGAAACACAAAAGAGCCCGAATAGCCAAAGCAATCTTGAGAAAGAAAAACGGAGCTAAAGGAATCAGGTTCCCTTATTTCAGACTATACTACAAAGCTACAGTAAACAAGATAGTATGGTACTGGCACAAAAACAGAAATATAGATCAATGGAACAGGATAGAAAGCCCAGGGATAAACCCCCACACATATGGTCAAGTTATTTTTGATAAAGGAGGCAATAATATACAATGGAGAAAAAACAGCCTCTTCAATAAGTGGTGCTGGGAAAACAGGACAGCTTCATGGCAAAGAATGAAAGTAGAATGCTCCCTAACACCATACATAAAAATAAACTCAAAATGGATTAAAGACCTAAATGTAAGGCCAGACACTATAAAACTCGCAGAGGAAAACATAAGCAGAACACATTACAACATCAATCACAGCAAGATCCTTTTTGACCCACCTCCTAGAGAAGTGGAAAGAAAAACAAAAATAAACAAATGGGGAGGAGTTTCAAGATGGTGGAAGAGTAAGACGTGGAGATCACTGTCCTCCCCACACATAGATCAGAAATACATCTACATGTGGAAAAACTCCTACAGAGCACCTACTGAACGCTGGCAGAAGACCTCAGACCTCCCAAAAGGCAAGAAATATCACACGTACCTAGACAGGGCAAGAGAAAAAAGAAAAATCAGAGACAAAAGAATAGGGATGGGGCCTACACCAGTGGGAGGGAGCTGTGAAGGAGGAAAGGTCTCCACACACTAGGAAGTCCCTTCGCCGGCAGAGACTGCAGGTGGCAGAGGGGAAGCTTTGGAGCCAGGAGGAGAGGGCAGCAACAGGGTGTGGAGGGCAAAGCGGAGAGGTTCCTGCATGGAGGATTTGTGCTGACCAGCACTCACCAGCCCGAGAGGCTTTTCTACTCACCCGCTGGGGCGGGCGGGTGCTGGGAGCTGAGGCTCGTGCTTCAGAGGTCGGATCCCAGGGAGAGGACTGGGGTTGGCTGTGTGATCACAGCCTGAAGGGGCGAGTGCACCACAGCTAGCCAGGAGGGAGTCCGGGAAAAAGTCTGGAACTGCCTAAGAGACAAGAGACTTTTTCCTGCTTCTTTGTCTCCTGGTGCAGGAGGAGAGGGGATTTAGAGCACCGCTTAAATGAGCTCCACAGACGGGCGCGAGCCACGGCTATCAGCGCGGACCACAGAGATGGGCATAAGACGCTAAGGCTGCTGCTACAGTCACCAAGAAGCCTGTGTGCAAGCACAGGTCAATATCCACACATCCTCTCTGGGGGGGCCTGTGCAGCCCACCACTGCCAGTGTCCCGTGATCCTGGGAAAACTTCCCTGGGAAAACACGGCAGGCCTCAGGCTGGTGCAACATCACACCGGCCTCTGCCACTGCAGGCTCACCCCGCATCCGTACTCCTACTTCCCCCGGGCCTGAGTGAGCCAGAGCCACCGAATCACCTGCTCCTTTAACCCCTTACTTTCTGAGCGAAGAACACACACTCGCAGGCGACCTACACACAGAGGCATGTCCAAATCTAAAGCTGAAACCCAGGAGTTGTGCGAAAAAACAAGAGAAAGTGAAATCTCTCCCAGCAGCCTCAGGAGCAGCGGATTAAATCTCGACAATCAACTTTATGTACCCTGCATCTGTGGAATACCTGAATAGAGGATGAATCATACCAAATTGAGGAGGTGGACTTTGGGAGCAATGATATATATTTTTTTTCCCCTTTTTCTCTTTTTGTGAGTGTGTATGTGTATGTATCTGTGTGCGATTTTCTCTGTATAGATTTGGATTTACATTTGTCCTAGGGTTCTGTCTGTCCGTTTTTTTTATTAGTTTTAAAACATATTTTCAACAAAAAATTATTTTTCCTTAATAATTATTTTAATTTTTATTTTAATAAATTTATTTTATTTTATCTTCTTCTTTCTTTCTTTCTTTTTCTTCCTTTTATTCTAAGTCATGTGGATGACAGGCTCTTGATGCTCCAGCCACATGTAAGGGCTGTGCCTCTGAGGTGGGAGGGCTAAGTTCAGGACACTGGTCCACAACAGACCTCCAAGCTCCACGTAATATCAAGTGGTGAAAATCTCCCAGAGATCTCCATCTCAACACCAAGACCCAGCTCCACTCAATGATCATCAAACTACAGTGCTGGACACCCTATGCCAAACAACTAGTAAGACAGGCACACAACTCTGTCCATTAGCAGAGAGACTGCATAAATTCATATTAAGGCCAGAGACACCCCAAAACACACCACCACATGTGGACCTGCCCATCAGAAAGGCAAGATCCAGCCTCATCCACGAGAACACAGGCACTAGTCCCCTCCACCAGGAAGCCTACACAACCCACTGAACCAAACTTAGCCACTGGGGACACACACCAAAACAAAAGGAAACTATGAACCTACAGCCTGTGAAAAGGAAACCACAAAATCAGTAAGTTAAGCAAAATGAGAAGAGAGAGTAACACACGGCAGATGAAAGAACAAGGGAAAAACCCACCAGACCAAACAAGTGAAGAGGAAATAGGCAGTCTACCTGAAAAAGAATTCAGAATAATGATAGTAAAGATGATCCAAAATCTTGGAAATAGAATGGAGAAAATACAAGAAATGTTTAACAAGGACCTAGAAGAACTAAGGAGCAAACAAACAGTGATTAACAGCACAATGAATGAAATTTAAAATTCTCTAGAAGGGATCAATAGCAGAATAACTGAGGAAGAAGAATGGATAAGTGACCTGGAAGAAAAAATAGTGGAAAAAACTACTGCAGAATAAAGAAAAAACAATGAAAAGAATTGAAGACAGTCTCAGAGACCTCTGGCACAACATTAAACGCACCAACAATCGAAGTTTAGGGGTCCCAAAAGCAGAAGAGAAAAAGGGGCTGAGAAAATATTTGAAGAGATTAGAGTTGAAAACTTCCATGATATGGGAAAGGAAAGAGTTAATCAAATCCAGGAAGCACAGAGGGTTCCATAAAGGATACACCCAGGGAGAAACATGCCAAGCCACATATTACTCAAACTAACAAAAATTAAGTACAAGGAAAAAATATTAAAAGCAACAAGGGAAAACCAACAAATAACACACAACGGAATCCCCATAAGGTTAAAACCTGATTTTTTCAGCAGAAACTCTGCAAGCCAGAAGGGAGTGGCAGGAAATATTTAAAGTGATGAAGGAGAAAAACCTACTACCAAGATTACTCTACCCAGCAAGGATCTCATTCAGATTTGACAGAGAAATTAAAAGCTTTACAGACAAGCAAAAGCTAAGAGAATTCAGTACCACCAAACCAGCTTTACAACAAATGCTAAAGGAATTTCTCTAGCCAGGAAACAGAAGAGAAGGAAAAGACCTAAATAAAAAACCCAAAGCAATTAAGAAAGTGGTAATAGCAACAAACATATTGATAATTATCTTAAGTGTAAATGGATGAAATGCTACAACCAAAAGACATAGATTGGCTGAATGGATAAAAAAACAAGACCCGTATATATGCTGTCTACAACAGACCCACTTCAGACAGAGGGACACATACAGACTAAAAGTAAGAGGATGGAAAAGATATTCCACACAAATTAAATCAAAGAAAGCTGCAGTATCAATTCTTATATCAGAAAAAATAGATTTTAAAACAAAGACTATTCCAAGAGACAAAGAAGGACACTACATAATGATCAAGGGATCAATCCAAGAATATATAACATTTGTAAATATTTATGCACCCAAAATAGGAGCACCTCAATATATAACGCAAATACTAACAGCCATAAAAGGGGAAATCGACAGTAACACATTCATAGTAGGGGACTTTAACACCCCACTCTCACCAGTGGACAAATTATCCAAAATGAAAATAAATAAGGAAACACAAGCTTTAAATGATATATTAAACAAGATGGATTTGATTGATATTTATAGGACATTCCATCCAAAAACAACAGAATACACATTCTTCTCAAGTGCTCATGGAACATTCTCCAGGATAGATCATATATTGGATCACAAATCAAGCCTTGGTAACTTTAAGAAAATTGAAATCGTATGAAGTAGCTTTTGCAAACACAATGCTATGAGACTAGATATCAATTACAGGAAAAAATATCTAAAAGATACAAACACATGGAGGTTAAAAAACACACTACTTACTAACCAAGAGATCACTGAAGAAATCAAAGAGGAAATCAAAAAATACTTAAAAACAAGTGACAATGAAAACACGAGGACCCAAAACCGATGAGCTGCACCAAAAGAAGTTCTAAGAGGGAAGTTTATAGCAATACAATCCTAATGTAAGAAAGAAGAAACATCTCAAATAAACAACCAAATCTTACACCTAAAGCAATTAGAGAAAGAAGAATGAAAAATCCCCAAAATTAGCTGAAGGAAAGAAATCATAAACATCAGAAATAAATGAAAAAGAAATGAAGGAAACGATAGCAAAGATCAATAAAACTAAAAGCTGTTTCTTTGAGAAGATAAAGAAAATTGATAAACCATTAGCCCGACTCATCAAGAAAAAAATGGAGAAGACTCAAATCAAAAGAATTAGAAATGAAAAAGGAGAAGTAACAGCTGACACTGCAGAAATACAAAGGATCATGAGAGATTACTATAAGCAACTCTATGACAATAAATTGGACAACCTGGAAGAAATGGACAAATTGTTAGTAATTCACAAGCTTCCAAGACTGAACCAGAAAGAAATAGAAAATATGAATAGACCAATCACAAGCACTGAAAGTGAAACTGTGATTAAAAATATTCCAACGAACAAAGCTTCAGGACCAGATGGCTTCACAGGTGAATTCTATTAAACATTTAGAGACGAGCTAACACCTATCCTTCTCAAACTCTTCCAAAATATAGCAGAGGCAGGAACACTCCCAAAGTCATTGTACAAAGCCACTATCACCCTGATACCAAAACCAGACAAAGATGTCACAAAGAAAGAAAGCTATAGGCCAATATCACTGATGAACAAAGATGCAAGAACCCTCAACAAAATACTAGCACACAGAATCCAGCAGGGAATCAGAAGGATCATACACAATGATCAAGTGATGTTTATCCCAGGAATGCAAGGATTCTTCAATACATGCAAATCAATCAATGTGATACAACATATTAACAAAATGAAGAATAAAAACCGTATGATCCTCTCAATAGATGCACAGAAAGTTTCGACAAAATTCAACATCCATTCATGATAAAAACCCTGCAGAAAGTAGGCATAGAGGGAACTTTCCTCAACATAATAAAGGCCATATAAGACAAACCCACAGCCAACATCATCCTCAATGGTGAAAAACTGAAACCATTTCCACTAAGATCAGGAGCAAGGCAAGGTTGCACACTCTCACCACTATTATTCAACATAGTTTTGGAAGTTTTAGCCACAGCAATCAGAGAAGAAAAAGAAATAAAAGGAATCCAAATCAGAAAAGAAGTAAAGCTGTCACTGTTTGCAGATGACATGATACTATACATAGAGAACCCTAAAGATGCTACCAGAAAAGTACTATAGCTAATCAATGAATCTGGTAAAGTAGCAGGATACAACATGATGCACAGAAATCTCTTGCATTCCTATGCACTAAGGACGAAAAATCTGAAAGTGAAATTAAGAAAACACTCCCATTTACCATTGCAACAAAAAGAATAAAATATCTAGGAATAAACCTACCTAAGGATACAAACGACCTGTATGCAGAAAATTATAAGATGCTGATGAAACAAATTAAAGATGATACAAATAGATGGAGAGATATACCATGTTTTTGGATTGGAAGAATCAACATTGTGAAAATGACTCTACTACCCAAAGCAATCTACAGATTCAATGCAGTCCCTATCAAGCTACCACTAGCATTTTTCACAGAACTAGAACAAAAAATTTCACAATTTGTATGGAAACACAAAAGACCCCGAATAACCAAAGCAATCTTGAGTACAAAAAATGGAGCTGGAGGAATCAGGCTCCCTGACTTCAGTCTATATTACAAAGCTACAGTAATGAAGACAGTATGGTACTGGCACAAAAACAGAAATATAGATCAATGGAACAGGATAGAAAGCCCAGAGGTAAACGCACACACATATGGTCACCTTATCTTTGATAAAGGAGGCAAGAATATGCAGTGGAGAAAAGACAGCCTCTTCAATAAGTGGTGCTGGGAAAACTGGACAGGTACATGTAAAAGAATGAAATTAGAACACTCCCTAACACCATATACAAAAAGAAACTCAAAATGGATTAAAGACCTAAATGTAAGGCCAGACACTATCAAACTCTTAGAGGAAAACGTAGGCAGAGCACTCTATGACATAAATCACAGCAAGATCCTTTTTGGCTCACATCCTAGAGAAATGGAAACAAAAATAAACAAATGGGACCTAATGAAACTTTAAAGCTTTTGCACAGCAAAGGAAACCTTAAACAAGACCAAAAGACAACCCTCAGAATGGGAGAATATATTTCCAAATGAAGCAACTGAAAAAGGATTAATCTCCAAAATTTACAAGCAGCTCATGCATCTCAATAACAAAAAACAAACAACCCAATCCAAAAATCGGCAGAAGACCTAAATAGACATTTCTCCAAAGAAGATGTACAGATTGTACAGATGTACATGAAAGAATGCTCAACATCATTAATCATTAGGGAAATGTAAATCAAAACTACCATGAGATATCATCTCACACCTGTCAGAATGGCCATCATCAAAAAATCTAGAAACAATAAATGCTGGAGGGGGTGTGGAGAAAAGGGAACATTCTTGCACTGTTGGTGGGAATGTAAATTGATACAGCCACTATGGAGAACAGTATGGAGGTTCCTTAAAAAACTAAAAATAGAACTATCATACGACCCAGCAATCCCACTACTGGACATATACCCTGAGAAAACCATAATTCAAAAAGAGTCATGTACCAAAATATCCATTGCAGCACTATTTACAATAGCCAGAACTTGGAAGCAATCTAAGTGCCCATCAACAGATGAATGGATAAAGAAGATGCGCATATATACAATGGAATATTACTCATCCTTAAAAAGGAAAGAAATTGAGTTATTTGTAGTGAGGTAGATGGACCTAGAGACTCTCATACAGAGTGAAGTATGTCAGAAAGAGAAAAACAAATACCATATGCTAACACATTTATATGGAATCTAAAAATTTTTTTAAAAAGGTCATAGATTATAGGGGCAAGACGGGAATAAAGACACAGAGTTACTAGAGAATGGACTTGAGGATATGGGGAGGGGAAATGGTAAGCTGTGACAAAGTGAGAGAGTGGCATTGACATATATACATTACCAAATGTAAAATAGGTAGCTAGTGGGAAGTAGCCGCATAGCACTGGGAGATCAGCTCAGTGATTTTTGCCCGCCTAGAGGGGTGGGATAAGTAGGGTGGGAGGGAGGGAGAATTAAGAGGGAAGAGATATGGGGACATATGTATAACTGATTCACTTTTTTATAATGCAGAAACTAACACACCATTGTAAAGTAATTATACTCCAATAAAGATGTTAAAAAAAAGTACAGGAATTTAGAAAAAAACACCAGAAATATTTATTTCATTGTGCAATTGTTACTCTCAATTCTTTTTATGTAAAGCACCATCAACTTTTTTTTTAACCTCTTTATTGGAGTATAATTTCTTTACAATGGTGTTTTAGTTTCTGCTGTATAACAAAGTGAACCAACTATACATAAACATATATCCATATATCTGATTAGTTGTATGGAGGATCTTAGAGAAAATTACCAAATATGGCTTTAAACCTCTAAAACTGCCATGCAGTTATTTTCTTTCTCATAGAAAACTTGGGATCAACACATTGTCACTATAGTACTCACTGTAGGTAGGCCAATTTCACTGAGCCCTTTCTTGGAAAAAGAATAAAAGGCTTCATGTGGTCACTATAAAGAAATAAATAATTTCCTGCTTAACGTTATTTTGCTTAGTGATTTTTCTCTTTACACTCTTTGGTGAAAATAAATGGATTAAGGAAAACCTAATAATTTGCAGTGTTCTGAGAATTTCATCAGTGGAATTAAAAATATATACATACAATTAAAATTAAATAAAATAATGATAGATACAATATTAACATCAAGGGTAAGAGGGAATGATGTCTGCAGGTTTGGCAGACCCTAAAACATTGATTACTTGTCCTGTTCTCTGATTTATACTTCACCTGCTTAGAGGCTCATTGTAGTAACTGTATCTCTTTTGCTTGGATTTTATATAATAACCACAATTTGGTAGATATTCAATTTCTTTTACACTGTGTATTTATTGAAAATATTTTAAATTACGTAAATATATACAGAAATGTGTTGTTAATTCATTTGATTTAGCTTTATCAAATATCATCTTCATGTTTAAAATCTTGGTTCTTTTTTTTGTTTACTTGTACCTAGTTTAACACGTTTTTGTCCTGCTTTATATGAGCTGAAGTAGCAGTTATATTATGAACTCATTTGTGAGATGCTTTTGAATTTTTTTAATTGAATGTTTTTACTTTTTACCTTTTGTATACACTATATCTGTAAGAGTTATGGAACTCTGGGGGCAAAAACATTTAAATCTTTGTTGAATTTACACTGCAATCTTTAATGCAAACGAGAAACATTAATGCAATGAACTTTTCTTAAGGCATATTTAAGTATATTATGTAACCATTGTTAGGCTTGAGAATTCTTATTTCTCATTCCCATGCTTCAAAAAAGGAAAGAATATGCACTAAAAAAAAGAATATTGTGGTGATGGTGTACCACACTGTGAATATACTAAAAAACATTAATTGCATTCTTTAAATGATTGGATTTTTGCTATGTGTATTATATATTAAATAAAGTTGTTTAAAAAAATGAAAGCAATGAAATTGAATAGAAATCAGTGCAGAAAAATCAGTGAAACAAAAGCTTGTTGCTTAAAGTGTCAACAATATTAATAGAACTTTAGCCAGATAACTAAGATAAAAGAGAGAAGACTCAAATTACCAATTTCAAGAATGAAAAAGAAAACAACTTTAATGATTCTACAGACAGTAAAATACTAATAATGGGGCACTACAAACAACTCTATGCCCATACATCTGACAGCATAAAGTGAAATAGATAATTTCCTCCAAAGGTACAAGCTAACAAAATTAATTCAACAAGAAATATCAATAGATACCTGAGTTTTCCTACATGTATTGAAGAAATTGAATTTGTAATTTAAAATCTTCCATAAATAGAACTCCAGTTACCATTTCACCAGAAAATTATATCAAACATTTAAGGAAATAATATTAGCAATTCTATAAAACATTCCAAAAATAAAAATAAGAGAAAACATTCCCTACCTTATTTCATGAGGCCAGCATCAGTGCAATGCCAAAATCACACAAAAACATTACAAGAAAAGATCCCTGCTGAAAAATATTTCTCATGAACATAGACAAAATATTTCTCATGAACATAGACACAAGATATTAAAAACCCAAATTCAGCAAGGTTAAAAAGAAAGATAACATAACCAAGTAGGTTCTACTCAAGCATGCAAAGCTAATTTAACATTTGAAAAATTAAAAATGTAATTCACTGTATTAACAGACTAAGAAAAATTATAATCATCTCAATAGATGGAGAAAAATTATTTGTCAAAATTCTGAATTCATTCATTATAAAAACTCTCAGAAAACTGGTTTAAAAGGGAACTTCCTTAAAATAATAGAGGAGGTAATTATGAAAAATTTACAGCTAGTGTTATACTTAATGATAAAAGACTAAATGATAATATTGACAGACAATAAAGATAATGACAAGAGATCCCAAGATCAGGAGCAAGGCAAGTCTCTCACAGTACTTGTAGTCAACATCATACAGGAACTCCAAGCTATTTAATAAGGAAAGAAAAAGGAATAAAAAGACATACAATTGGATAGAAATATGTAAATGTAATTTTATTTGCTGATGATATGATTGTCTATGTAGAAAATCCAAAAACCATTTTAAAAAAGCATCTAGAAATTACTAGTTAATTTAGCAAGGACAGAGAGTATACAGTCAATATAAAAAATTCAATTATATTCCTATACACCAGAGGGGAAATCCAAATTTGGAATGAAAAATACTATTTGCACAAAAAATACAATTGCACAAAAAATGAAGTTCTTAGCCTGTAATTTTCTTTTCTTGTGGTGGCTTTTTCTGGTTTTGGTATCAGGGTGATACTGGCCTTGTAGAATGGACTTGGAAACATTCCTTCCTCTTCAAATTTTTGGAGCAGGTTGAAAAGTATACATGTTAATTCTTCTTTAAATGTTTAGTAGGATTCATCTGTGAAGCCATCTGGTCCTGGACTTTTGTTCTTGGGAGTTATTTTTCTTTATTCCTTGTTCAATTTCATTACTAGTAATTAGTTCATATTTCATACTTCTTCCTGATTCAGTCTTGGGAGATTGTACATTTCTAGGGATTTATCAGTTTCTTCTAGGTTGTCCATTTTACTGGCATAAAAGTGTTCATAGTAATCTGTTATGATCCTTTGTATTTTTGTGGTATCAGTCGTCACTTCTCCTTTTTCATTTCTGATTTTACTTATTTGGGTCATCTCTCTCTCTCTCTCTGATGAGCCTAGCTTAAGTTTTATCAAATTTATCTTTTCAAAGAAGCAGCTCTTAGTTTTGTTTATCTTGTCATTTTTTTAGTCTCTATTTTATTTCTTTCTGCTCTGATCTTTATTATTTCTTTCCTTAACTTTGGGTTTTGTTTCTTCTTCTTCTAGTTTCTTTAGGTGTAAAGTTAGTTGCTTATTTGAGATTTTTCTTGTTTTCTTTCTTTTTTTAAACATCTTTATAGGAGTATAATTGCTTTACAATGGTGTGTTAGTTTCTGCTTTATAACAAAGTGAATCAGCTACACATATACATATATCCCCATATCTCCTCCCTCTTGCATCTCCCTCTTACCCTTCCTATCCCACCCCTCTAGGTGGTCACAAAGCACTGAGCTGATCTCCCTGTGCTATGGGGTGTTGTTTTCTAAGGTAGGCTTTCCTATAGACATCCATTTTAGAACTGTTTCTGCTGTGTCCCACAGATTTTGGATCATTGAGTTTCTGTTTTCATTTGTCTCAAGGTATTTTTAAATTTCCTCCTTAATGTCTTCAGTAACCCATTCGTTGTTTAACAGTATAATTTTTAGGCTCCATCATATGTGTTTTTTGCAGTTTTTTCTTACTGTTGATTTCTAGTCTCACAACATTGTGGTCAGAAAAGGCACTTGATATGATTTCAATCTTCTTAAATTTACTGAGATTTGTGGCCAGCATGTGATCTATCCTGGAGAATGTTCCATTTGCACTTGAAAAAAAATGTGTATTCTTCTGCTTTTGAATGGAATATTCTATTTAAATATACATTAAGTCCATCTGGCTTAACATGTCCTTTAAGGCCAGTGTTTCCTTGTCGATTTTCTGTCTGGATGATTTGTGTATTGATGTAAGTGGGGTGTTAAAAATCCCTTAATATTATTGTGTTACTATTGATTTTTTCCTTTATGTCTGTTAATATTGGCTTTATGTTTTTAGGTCCTCCTATGTAATTGTTATTATATAACAATTTACAATTGTTATATATTATTTGTTGGATTGATCCCTTTATCATTAGGTAATATCCTTCTTTGTCCCTTTTCACTGTCTTTGTTTTAAAGTCTTTTGACTGGAGCATTTACTCCATTAACATTTAAAGTAATTATTTATAGGTACATATTTATTGTAATTTTGTTAATTGCTTTCCGGTTGTTTTTGTAGTTCTTTTTTGTTCCTTTCTACTTCTTTTGCTCACTTCCCTTGTGATTGATGATTACTTTTAATGCTATGTTTGGATTCCTTTCTCTTTTTTTTTTTTTTGTGGTACGTGGGACTTTCACTGTTGTGGCCTCTCCCGTTGTGGAGCACAGGCTCCGGACGCGCAGGCTCAGTGGCCATGGCTCACAGGCCCAGCCACTCCACGGCATGTGGGATCCTCCCAGACCGGGGCACGAACCCGTGTCCCCTGCATCAGCAGGCGGACTCTCAACCACTGCGCCACCAGGGAAGACCTCCTTTCTCTTTTTATGTGTGTATCTGTTATATATTTTTGGTTTGTGGTTACCATGAGGTTTATATATAGTAATATATATATATATAGTAATATATATATATATACACACATATATATCATGTATATCTACATAGTATATATACTCATATGTTTGATTTAGTTGATGATCTCTGAAGGGTGAATGCATTCAAACAACTCTGCATTTTTACTCCCCTTCTCTCACATTTACTGTTTTTGACATGATAGTTTACATCTTTTCTTTGTGTAACCCATAACTACTTATTGTGGATATAAACCATTTTAATATTTTTTCTTTTAACCTTCCTACTAACTTTATGCAAGGTTGATCTACTAACCTTCCTGTATATTTTTTACCAATGAGATTTTTCCTTTTGTAATTTTCATATTTCTAGCTGTTGTCTCTTTTTTTCCCCTTAGATAAGTCCCTTTAACATTTTTGTAAAGCCAGTTTCATGGTGCTGCACACTTTTAGCTTTCACTTGACTGTAAAACTCTTGATAACTCCTTCAAATCTAAATGATAGGCTTGCTGGATATACTTGGTTGTAGGTTTTTTCTTTCATCACTTCAAATATATCATGCCACTGCCTTCAGGCCTGTAAAATTTCACTGAAAAGTCAACTGATGGCCTTATGGGAGTTTCCTTGTACATAACTAGTTGATTTTTCCCTTGCTGCTTTTAATATTCTCTCTTTATCTTTAATTTTTGCCATTTAATTACAATATGTCTTGGCGTGGACTTCTTTTGGTTGATTTTATTTGGGAATCTCTGTGTTTCCTGGACCTAGATGTCTGTTTCCAGGCTAAGAAAGTTTTCAGCTATTATATCTTCAAATAAGTTGTCTGCCCTTTTCTCTCTCTTCTCCTTCTGGGACCCATATAATGTAAATGTCACTTTACTTGATGTCTCAGAGCTCTCTTAAACTGTCCTCATTTTTTAAATTCTTTTTTCTATTAAGCTTTAGTGATTTCCACTACTATGTCTTCCAGTTTGCTGATCTTTTCTCTGTATCAATTAATCTAATGTTGATTCCTTCTAGTGTATTTTTTATTTCACTTATTGCATTCTTCATCTCTGTTTTTTCCTTCTTTATATTTTCTAACTCTTGGTTAGAAACTTCTAACTTTTCACTGTGATCATCCATTCTTCTCCTGAGTTTTTGAGCATCCTTCTGATCATTACCTTGAAATCTTTATTGGGTAGATTGCTTATCTTCACTTTGCTTAGTTCATCTTCTGGTTTTTTATTTTGTCCCTTCACTTAGAATATATTCCTTTTTCACCTCATTTTGCCTAATTCTCTGTGTTTATTTTTATGTATTAGGTAGATTGCTGTGTTTACTGATCTTGGAGAAGTGGCTTTATATAAGAGATGTACTATGGGGCACAGCAGTATATTCCCCTCTGGTCAGCAAAGCTATTTGATCTAGCCTCTATGTGGGCTGAAGTGGGCCTTTCTGTTGGAACAAAGTCAACAACTGTGGGCATACTGGTACGTAAGGCTGGTCCCCAACCTGGTTGGCTGCCAGGCTTTGTCTAGTGAGGAGGCTGCCAGTTGCTGGTAGGGAAGGCTAGGTCTTTCTGTGGCTGATGGAGGGAACTGGGGGGTCCTGAAGCTTGTGCCAGACTGCTTGAGGGTGGAGTCAAGTCCTGGGGCAGCCAATTGTGCATCTCAGGGTGTCCTGGGGCTGATGCTAGCCCCTTAGTGGGTGGGGTCTGGCTTTGAATGTCCTGGGGTTGGTTTTGGCCTGCTGGTGGGTGGGGCTGTGTCTCAGAGTGCCTGGTTGCACATCCTAGGGGGGAGGGTCCCAGAGCTGGTTCTAGCCCATTACTGGGTGGAGCTGGGTCTTAAAAGTCCTGGGGTTGTCTCCAGCCCAGTAGTGTCTGGTGCAAGGTCCCAGGGCAGCTTGCTGGGGAGCCTGGAGCTGATGCTGGTCCACTGATGGGTATGGTTGGGTCCCCAAGGGACTGGTTGCTCAACTCAGGGATCCTGGGATTGGTGCTGACCAGCTAGTGGGCCCAGCTAGGTCCAGGCAATAACAGTCTAGAGAAGGGACTCCAAAATGACACTTTCCAGCCCCAGAGTCTTTGTGGTAGACAAGCTCTTCAAGATGGTTGCTGCCAGTGTCTATGTCCCTAGGGGGAATCCCATCAGCTTACTGCCTTTCTGGGAGGCTTCTCCAAGAACAGCAAGTGTGTCTGACCCAGACTCCTTTCAAGCTACTGCCTCTGCACTGGGTCTCAGAACATGTGAGGTTTTGCATGTGTCCTTTGGAGTGGAATATCTGTTTCTTATGGCCCCCCACGTCTCCCATATGCAAACCCCAATGGCCTTCAATGCCAGAATTTCTGGGGGCTCATCTTCCTGGTGCAGGACGCCCAGACTGTGGAACATGATGTAAGACTCAGACCCTTTATTCCTTGGGGACAACCTCTGCAATTCTGATAATCCTCCTGTGTGTGGGTCGCTTACCTGGGAGTGTGGGTCTTTCCTTACTGTGTCTCCACTACTCCTATCCATTTCATTATGGTTCCTTTTGTGTGTCTATAATTTTGAAAAATCTTTTCTGCTAGTCTTCAGGTTCTCATCTGTAAATAGTTGTACTTTTGGTGTGTCCATGGGAGGAGGTGAGCTTAAGGCTTCCTACTTCACCATGTCAACCACTCCTCTCCCAGCAACCCAGAACCTAACTGTGCTGGTCCTAATCTGAGACCTCCAGCTTCCAGCACAAATATAAGGCTCCATTTGAAAGAGGCCAAAAGTAGAAATAGGTTGAAGATGCTCCATCACTGATGTAAAACTAAAAACTCAATAACAGTGATGAATATTTTGAGCATGCAAAAGCCTCAAAAAAATCAGCAAACTGAATTCAACATTATATTTAAAAGAACATACACCATGATCAAGTGGGATTTATCCCCACAATGCAAAAATAGTTCAATATCTGCAAATCAGTCAATGTGATATACCACATTAACAAATTGAAGAATAAAAATCAGATGATCATCTCAATAGATGCAGAAAAACTTTTGACAAAATTCAACATCGATTTAATAGACATTTCTCCAAAGAAGACATACAGATGGCCAAGAAGCACATGAAAAGCTGCTCAACATCACTAATTATTAGAGAAATGCAAATCAAAACTACAATGAGGTATCACCTTACACCAGTTAGAATGAGCATCATCAGAAAATCTATAAACAACAAATGCTGGAGAGGGTGTGGAGAAAAGGGAACCCTCTTGCACTGTTGGTGGGAATGTAAATTGATACAGCCACTATGGAGAACAGTATGGAGGTTCCTTAAAAAACTAAAAATAGAATTACCATATGACCCAGAAATCCCACTACTGAACATATACCCAGGAAACACCAGAATTCAAAAAGACACATGCACCCCAATGTTAATTGCAGCACTATTTACAATAGCCAGATCATGGAAGCAACCTAAATGCCCATTGACAGACGAATGGATAAAGAAGATGTGGTACATATATACAATGGAATATTACTCAGCCATAAAAAGGAACAAAATTGGTTAATTTGTACAGACGTGGATGGATCTAGACACTGTCATACAGAGTGAAATAAGTCAGAAAGAGAAAAACAAATATCGTATATTAATGCATATATGTGGAACCTAGAAAATGGTATAGATGAACCGGTTTGCAGAGCAGAAATCGAGACAAAGAAGTAGAGAACAAACGTATGGACACCAAGGGGGGAAAGTGGTATGGGGTGGGGGTGGGGGTGTGATGAATTGGGAGGTTGGGATTGACATGTATGCAGTGATGTGTATAAAATGGATGACTAATAAGAAAAATAAATAAATAAACATTAAAAACAAAAAAAATCCATTTATGATAAAAACTCTCCAGAAAGTGGGCATAGAGGAAACATACCTCAACATAATAAAGGCCACATATGACAAACCCACAGCCAACATCATACTCAAATGCAAAAAGCTGAAAGCATTTCCCTTAATATGAGAAACAAGACAAAGATGCCCACACTAGCCACTTTTATTCAACATAGTACTGGAAGTCCTAGCCACAACAATCAGACAAGAAAAAGAAAAAAAGAATCCAAATTGGAAAGAAAGAAGTAAAACTGTCACTGTTTGTAGAAGGCATGATATTATACGTAGAAAATTCTAAAGATGCCAAAAAAACCTGTGAGAACTAATAAATTAATTCAGTAAAGTTGCAGGATACTAAATTAATATACAAAAATCTGTTGCATTTCTATACACTAATGACAAACTACCAGAAAAAGAAATTTTAAAAAAATCCCATTAACAATTGCATGAAAAAGAATAAAATACCTAGGAATAAATATAACCAAGGAGGTAAAACACCTCTACTCAGAAAACTATAAGACACTGATGAAAAAAATTGAAGTTGATACAAACAAATGGAAAGATACAGTGTGCTCATGGGTTGGAAGAGTTAATATTGCTAAAATGACCATACTACCTAGGAAATCTACAGATTCAATGCAATCTCTATCAAAAATACCAATGGCTGTTGTCACAAAACTAGAATAAATAATTCTAAAATTTGTTTGGAAGCACAAAATACCACAAAGAGCCAAAATAATCTTGAGAAAGAACAAAATTGGAGTTATCACTCTTGCCAATTTTAAACTATACTACAAAGATACAATAATCGAAAGAGTATGATACTGGCATAGAAATAGACACATACATTAATGGAACAGAATAGAGAGCCCAGAAATAAATCCACACTTACATGGGCAATTAATCTATGACAAAAGAGGCAAGGATATCCAATGGGGAAAAGACTGCCCCTTCAATAAATGGTGTAGGGAAAACTGGGCAGCTACATGCATAAGAATCAAACAGGAATACTTCCTCACACTATATAGAAAAATAAAAACTCAAAATGGATTAAAGACTTAAATGTAAAACGTGAAACCATAAAACTCCTAGAAGAAAGCATAAGCAGTATACTCTTTGATATTGGTCTTAATATTTTTTTGGATATGTCTCCTCAGTTAAGGGAAACAAAAGCAAAAATAAACAAGTGGTGCTACAACAAACTAAAAAGATTTTGCACAGAGAAGGAAATATTAACAAAATAAAAACTTTCCTACTGGATGGGGGAAGATATTTGCAAACAATATATCCAATAAAGGGTTAATATCCAAAATATACAAAAGACTCATATAACTCAACAACAAAAAACCCCAAACAGCCCAGTTGAAAAATGGGTAGAGGACCTAAATAGACATTTTTCCAAAGAAGACATACAGATGGCTAACAGACGTATGAAAAGATGCTCAACATCTCTAATCATCAGGGAAAAACAAATCAAAACTACAATGAGATATCACTCCACACCAGTCAGAAAGTCTATTATTGAATAGACAACAAATAACAAGTGCTGGCAAAAATGTGGAGAAAAGGGAATCTTCATACACTGTTGGTTGGAATATATATTGATGAAGCCATTATGGAAAACAGTATGTAAGTTCCTCAAAAAAATAAAATGATCATAGTATTCAGCAATTTCCTCTTCTGGGTATTTTCCCAAAGAAAACAAAAACACTAGTTCAAAAAGATATATGCACCTTTATATACATTGCAGTGTTATTCACAATTCCAAGATATGGAAGAAACCAAAAGAATGAAATCTTGCCATTTGTGACAATATGGAGAGACCTAGAGGGTATTTTGCTAAGTGAAAAAAGCCATACAGAAAAAGACAAATACCATATGATTTCACTTATATGAGGAATCTAAAAATCAAAACAAATGAACAAACATAATAAAACAGAAACAGAGTCATAGATACAGAGAAATAAAGGTGGTTGCCAGAGGGAAGAGGAGAATGAATGAAATAAGTGAGGGAAATGAAGAGGTACAAACTTTCAGTTACAAAATGAATCAGTTATGGTGATGAACTGTTGTATAGTGTGGAGAATATACTAAATAATAATGCAATATCTTTGTAAAGTGATGAAAGTAGAAAAAAGGTACAAACTTCCAGTTATAAGATAAATACTAGAGTTGTAACATACAACATGATTAATATAATTAACACTGCTCTATGTTATATATGAAAATTGTTAAGAGTAAATCTAGGAGGACCTCCAGGATGACAGAGGAGTAAGGTGTGGAGATTACCTTCCTCTCCACAAATACATCAAAAATACATCTATACGTGGAACAACTGCTGGCAGAAGACCTCAGACTTCCAAAACTCAAGAAAATCCCCATGTATCTGAATAGAGCAAAAGAAAAAAGTAAGGAGACAAAGGAATAGGGATGGGTCCTGCACATCTGGGAGGGAGCTGTGAAGGAGGAAACGTTTCCAAACACTAGGAAGCCCCTTCACTGGCGGAGATGGGGGTGGTAGGGGGAAGTTTCAGAGCCATGGAGGAGAGCGCAGCAACAGGGGTGCAGAGGGAGAAGTGGAGAGATTCCCGCACAGAGGATTGGTGCCAACCAGCACTCACCAGCCCGAGAGGCTTGTCTGCTCACCAACTGGGGCGGGCAGGGGCTGGAAGCTGAGGCTTGGGCTTTGAAGATCATATCCGAGGGAGAGGACTGGGGTTGGCTACGTGAACACAGCCTGAAGGGGGCTAGTGTGCCACAGCTAACTGGGAGGGAGTCTGGGAAAAAGTCTGGAACTTCCAGAGAGGCAAGAGACCATTGTTTCTGGATGTGCAAGGAGAGGGGCTTCCTGCTCCATGTGCCCACAGATGGCAGGGCACCACCTAAGCGAGCTCCAGAGATGGCCATGAGCTGTGGCTATCAGCTAGGACCCCAGAAGCAGGTACAGACTGCTATCACTGCCGCTGCTGCCACCAAGAGTCCTGTGTGCAAACACAGATCACTATCCACACCCTCCTGGGAGCCTGTGCAGCACACCATTGCCAGGATCCCATGATCCAGGGCCAACTTCCCTGGGAGAACTCACAGTGTGCCTCAGGCTCTTGCAACTACACGCTGGTCTCTGCCACTGCTGGCACTCCCCGCATCCCAATTATGACTACTGTACCCGTCCCTCTTCCCAGCCTGAGTGAGCAAGAGAGCCCTAATTAGCCACTGCTTTAACCCCCTCCTGTCTGGGTGGGGAACGGACACCTGAGGCCAGCCTACATGCAGAGGCAGGGGGAAAACCAAAGCTGAACCCCAGGAACTGTGTGAACAAAGAAAAGAAAGGGAAATCTCTCTGTGCAGCTTCAGGAGGAGTGGATTAAATCCCCACAACCGGCTTGGGAAACTGCATCTGTGAAATACCTGAATAGACAACAAGTGTTCCCAAATTGGGCCGGTGGACTTTGGGGGCAAACATGGACATGGGGTTTGCTTTCTGTGTTTGATTTGTTCTTGGTTTTATGTTTATCTTAGTTTAGTTCTTAGTGTTTGTTTTCATTTGTGGGTTTGTTTATTTGTTTGGTTGCCCTCTACCATTTTTTTTCTTTCTTTTTCTCTTTTTGTAAGTGTGTCTGTGTATGTTTCTTTGTGTGACTTTATCTGTTTAGTTTTGCTTTTACCATTTGTTTGGGGTTCTGTCTGTTCGTTTTGTTGTTGTTGTGGTTATCTTGTTTTGTTTTGTTTTTTCTTCCTTTTCTTTCATGCAGTGCAGCTGGCAAGGTCTTGGTGCTCTGGCTGGGTGTCAGGCCTGAGTGTCCAAGGTGGTAAAGCTGAGTCCAGGACATTGGACCACCAGAGACCTCCCAGCCCCATGTAAGATTATTTGGTGAGAACTCTCTCAGAGATCTCTGTCTCAACACTAAGACCCAGCTCCACCCAATGGCCAGCAAGCTCCAGTGCTGGATGCCCCATGCCAAACAACTAGCAAGACAGGAACACAACCCTGCCCATTAGCAGACAGGCTGCCTAAAATCATACTAAGTTCACAGACACCCCAAAACACACCACCGGATGTAGCCCTGCCCAACAGAAGGACAAGATCCAGCCCCAACAACCAGAAGACAGGCACCAGTCCCTTATAAGACACTGATGAAAGAAATCAAAAATGATAAAAACTGATGGAAAGATACACTGTGTTCGTGGATTGGAAGAATCAATATTGTCAAAATGACTACACTACCCAAGGCAATCTACACATTCAATGTAATCCTTATCAAATTACCAATAACATTTTTCACAGAACTAGAACAAAAAATTTCAAAATTTGTATGAAAACACAAAAGATGGCAAATAGCCAAAGCAGTCTTGAGAAAGAAAAACGGAGCTGGAGGAATCAGGCTCCCTGACTTCACACAATACTACAAAGCTAATAAAGACAGTATGGTACTGGCACAAAAACAAATATAAATCAGTGGAACAGGATAGAAAGCCCAGAGATAAACCCAAGCACATATGGTCACCTTATCTTTGACAAAGGAAGCAAGAATATACAATGGAGAAAAAACAGTCTCTTCAATAGGTGGTGCTGGAAAAACTGGACAGCTACATGGAAAAGAATGAAATTAGAAGACTTCCAAACACCATACACAAAAATAAACTTAAAATGGGTTAAAGACTGACGTGTAAGGCCAGATACTATAAAACTCCTAGAGGAAAACATAGAACACTCTATGACATAAATCAGAGCAAGATCTTTTTTGACCCACCTCCTAGAGAAATGGAAATAAAAATAAACAAATGGGACCTAATGAAACTTAAAAGTTTTTGCACAGCAAAGGAAACCATAAGCAAGACGAAAAGATAACCCTCAGAATGGGAGAAAATATTTGCAAATGAAGCCACTGACAAAGGATTAATCTCCAAAATTTACACACAGCTCATGCAGCTCAATATCAAAAAAACAAACAACCCAATCCAAAAATGGGCAGAAGACCTAAATAGACATTTCTCCAAAGAAGATATACAGATTGCCAATAAACACATGAAAGAATGCTCAACATCACTAATCATTAGAGAAATGCAAATCAAAAACACAATGAGGTTATCACCTCACACCAGTCAGAATGGCCATCATCAAAAAATCTATAAATAATAAAAGCTGGAGAGGGTATGGAGAAAAGGGAACCCTCTTGCACTGTTGGTAGTAGATATATACTACCAAATGTAAATTGATACAGCCACTATGCAGAACAGTATGGAAGTTCCTTAGAAAAAGTTAAAAAAAACAGTAAAAACAGAACTACCATATGACCCAGCAATCCCACTACTGGGCATATTCCCTGAGAAAACCATAATTCAAAAAGAGTCATGTTCCACAATGTTCATTGAAGCACTATTTACAGTAGCCAGGACATGGAAGCAACCTAAGTGTCCATCAACAGATGAATGGATAAAGATGATGTGGCATACATATAAAATGGAATATTACTCAGCCATAAAAAGTAACAAATTTGCAAGATTGATAGCTACACACATTGAGTGCTTATTACATGCCAGGCACTGTTCTAAGCCACTTCTGTGTAATAGTTAATTAAATCCTCAAAAACTTTAATGGCCTATATGGGAAAAGAATCTTAAAAAGAGTGGATATATGTATAGGTATAACTGATTCATTTTGCTGTACAGCAGAAAGTAACACAACATTGTACATCAACTATATTCCAATAAAATTTTTTTTAAGATGAACTTCTCCTATTATAATTTTATGTCAGAGAGCAAAAGTAATTGCTTTCTGGAGGCCAAAACCTTAAATGGTCTCCACATGTTCTATACAAAAATATAGTAGACAATTTTTTAAAATTAGCAGGCTTGAACAAGATAGAACAAAATAAATGGGACTACAGTTTACAAAAGTAAAGAAAAATAAAGAAGAGGAACAGGCCCATAAATGATCCAGATTTTAGAATTTAAAACAATGGATGACAAGAAGGAGAATTTCTCCAGATAACTGAAATATACAAGAATAATACAATGGGGCTTCCCTGGTGGCGCAGCGATTGAGAATCTGCCTGCTAATGCAGGGGACACGGGTTCGTGCCCTGGTCTGGGAGGATCCCACATGCCGCAGAGCAACTAGGCCCGTGAGCAACAACTACTGAGCCTGCGCGTCTGGAGCCTGTGCTCCGCAACAAGAGAGGACACAATAGTGAGAGGTCCGCGCACCATGATGAAGAGTGGCCCCCACTTGCCACAACTAGAGAAAGCCTTCACACAGAAATGAAGACCCAACACAGCAAAAATAAATAAATTAATTAATAAACTCCTACCCCCAATATCTTCTTTAAAAAAAAAAAGAATAATACAATGGAATTTTTAGAAATGGAAATCAAATAAATTAAAAACACAATAGATTGGTTTAGCACCACATAAGACAAGAAGAGAAGAATAATGAACTGGAAATTATATCAGATAAAAATATCCAGAATTAAAAATATAGAGCAAAAAGGATTGAAGACAAAGAAGTCAATGTAAGATATATGAAAAATAGAGAATAAAATATATCAAATTTGAGTCAGAGAGAGAGAGAGAATGGGGCAGAATGGGTATCTTTCAGGCAGAATGAAATGTTGACAAATGGAAGCATAGAGATACAAAAAAGAATAAATGGAAATTGAAGGGTAAAATATATGAATTATTGTAAATTAATATTTGTTATGGAAAATAGTAACATTGTCCTGTGGGCCTTAAAATGCATGTAAAATTAAAATACATGTTTAAAATAACACGAAAGATGAGGGATCTGAGGCAAATTAAAGTGTTCTAATATCCTTGTACTTTTCTGGGAAGTAGTAAAAGTACCCATAAAAATTAGACTCTAATAAGCAAAATTCATGGTGTAAACTTGAGAATAGTCAGTAAAAGAAAAAGAGTTATATATCTAACAAGGTACTAAAAGGGAAACATAAACTGATGATACATACTTGATTAACCGAAAAGATGACAAAAACAAAATGAAAAAATAACACAGAATATGTTGGAGACACAGAAACAAATAGTAAGATGAGAGATTTAAACAAAAATATATGTGTAATTACATTAAACTTTAACAGACTAAAAATAATAAATAGAAGGAAATAAAACAGAAAAACATAGAATAGAGAAAATAAATCTAAACATTATTTGCAAAGTTTAATACAACTGATAAACCAATAGCAAGACTGATCAAGAAAAATAGAGAAAGCATAAATTAACAATATCAACAATGAATAAGTTGACAACATTCAAAGACATTATAGATATTAAAAAGGTAATTGGTATAAAATTGTCCATAATAAATTTGAGAGTTTACATAAAATGAAAAATTCCTTGAGAAAAACAGTTTACCAAATCTGACAGAATAAATAGAAAATATGACTGATCTTAAAGTTATTTTTTAAAGTGTATGTTATTAAACACCTCCCCACAAAGAAAATTTCAGGCTTAGATAGCTTAACCAATGAATTCTCCTGAACACTTAGAGAAATGTCACTAATTTTAAATAAATTCTTCCAGGGATAGAAAAAGTACAATTTCCAACTATTTTAACTCTCTAGCAAAATCTTGACCCAAGACTGGACACAGACAGTCCAGTCTGTGGGAAAGGAAAATTACAAAATATCAACAAATAGAATCCAAGAGTATATATGAAGGGTAGTTCATGATGATTAAGGCATGATTGAACAAGGAAAGGGTGCTTTAATACTGGCAAATCTATCAGTGTACTTCCTCACATTAATAAAAGGGAGCAAAGTCATATGAAAATCTCAATGGATACAGAAAAAATAATTTGACAAAATTAATTATTTAAAAAATTTTTTTAGAAAATTTAGTGAATAGAAAAAAAGTCCTTAATCTGATAAATACTACCTTTATAAAACATGTAGCAAACATCAATGGTGGTGAATTATCCAAAAGAAATTGGATTGGAAAGGATAGAATAAAAATGCTACTATTCACACATGGTGTTACTAAGCACATGGAAAACCCAAAAGAATTTACAAACTATTAGAATTAATGAGTGAATTTAACAATGATGCAAGGTCAACACATAATAATTAATTATATTTCTATAAACAGAAATGAACAAACAAAAGGAAATTAAATAGTATAGGTGATGCCATTTACTAACATAAATAATAAAATACCTAGGAATCAATCTAATTAAAGAAATGCAAGACACAAAACACTATTTAAAGAAATTAAAGGAAATCTAAATAAATGCCATGCTCCAGGATTGGAAGTCTCAATAATGTAAGATGTAAATACTCCCCAACTTACTTAAAAACTAAAAAAAAATACTCCCCAAATTGCTCCATAGAGACAGTGTAATAAACAATTTTAAATGGAGCAGGTTTTTGAAAAATGACGAGTTCATTCTAAAATGCATATGGAAATGTAAATGGAAAGAAAGAAACAAGGTAATCTTGAAGAAGAAAACTATAGCTAAAAGACTCTAACTATAAGAAGAGTTAATAGAAAGTTATAATTAAGACACTGGTACTGGTACAAAGATGAACAGACCAATGGAATAGAGTCCAGAAACATGCATACACACATATGGTCACTGATGATGTAAATGCCATTTCAGGGCAGTGGGGAAAAGATAGACTTTTCAGTAACTTGTTCGACTTCAATGGTATATTTCTATGGAGGAAAAAAGAATATTCCCCCATCTTCACAAAATGTGAAATAATCTATTTGAAATGTATTTCAGATTTAAATAAGAAATGTAAACCAATAAAACTTTTAGAAGAAAATACAAGCAGGCAGCTGGTGTGGCTTGCTGGAGCCAGGGTGGGCAATAAGGACCTTTTTCTCTAAGTATCAGGGTTCTCTGTTCTGATCGCTGATCACAGTTTTTCATGGCTGAGGTGCAGGCAGCTCCTCAAAAAGTAAAATGTAGAACTACCGTAGGATCCAGCAATTCCATTCCTCAGTATATATTCAGAAAAATTGAAAGCAGGAGCTCAAACACAAATTTGTATGCCCATGTTCATAGCAGCATTATTCACAATAGCCAAAAGGTGTAAACAACCATGTGTCCATCAACAGATGACTGGGTAAACAAAATGTATATACATACAATGAAGTATTGTTCAGGCATAAAGAGGAATGAAATTTTGATATATGCTACAACATGGATGGACCTTGAAAGCATTTTTCTAACAGAAATAAGCCAGATACAGAAGGGCAAATATTGTATTTACATTGTATAATATATTTCACTTATATGACTTAAGTAGAACAGGAAAATTCATACAGGCAATAAGTAGAATAGAGGTTACTTGGGGCTAATGGAAGGAAGAAATGGGGACTTAATTTTTAATAGGTACAGAGTTTATGTTGGGAAAGATGACGACTTTTGGTATAGATAGTGATGATGGTTACACAACATTGTGAATGCATTTTATGCCACTGAACTCTGCACTTATGAATGGTTAAAATGGCAACTTTTATGTTGTATACATTACACCACACTTAATTTTTTAATTGTATCACCATTTTGGAAATTTCTTTATTAGTATTTAATAAAGCTGAGTGTAGGCAATGTCCTATGACCTAGCAGTTCATCTCCCAGGTAAATTCTTACACAAATTCACATAGGTAAGTATCATTATCACTAAAATATGTACAATATTTGATATAACAAAATATGTAATATCCCAGATTTTAAAACTACCCAAATATCCATAACAAGTAAAATTAATGAATAAATTATGCACATTGATATAGAATACAATTAAATGGTTGAATAACTACCAGACCCAAAGAGCATGGATAAAACACAGGAAAATGATGTTGAGTGAAAAAAAGCTACAAAGAAAAAAACACAAAAAACTTAATACTATATGATTCCATTAACATAAATTTAAAATCAGACAAAACTAGATCGTGCTGCTGGAGGCGAGGATTGTGGTTACTTTGGTGAGGAGGGGTGGGGGTATCTGGGAAGGGGCACAAGAAGGCCTTGTCGGGAACTATGTGATGTTCTACATTTCAAACTGAATGTGGATTACATAGGTGTGGTGTGTTTACTTTGTGGAATTTCATGGAGCAATACAATTATAATTTGTATAATTTTTGTATGTGAAGTTATACTTTAATAAATAAGTGTATTTGAAAAAAACTGGGAGATGGGGGAGATTGGGTCAGGAAGTGCAAGGGAACTATCATCCTCATATTTCATCTTCCAAGACAGGGATTCTCCTGAGCCTACCAAAATTTAAATGAGCCATGAAAATAAAAAAGGCCCCAAATCTAAAATGTTACTGAGAATCTATTTTCTTAACTTTGGAGGAATCTTCTAGGAATATTTATCCCATCAGCTAAAGACATCCTTAACCAAGACTCATCTCTTTCTTGTCACCTTTCCACTTATTTTTGCATACTTGATAAAACTAAATCTATTTTTATTTTGAATAACATTGTATGGTATAAGCTAATTGTTGCGATATTCCTTTCTTTCAAGTTATGTCTCTTTATTGCTTTCCACCTGCTGTCCTACCCTTTTATTTCATAGATGAATAATAAGATGCTCGAAGTGATTTTGATCCAGCATTAGAACTACATAAAGGTGGATATTGAAATTTGTCATAATATATTGTTTTGCATTTATGTTTTCTCAGTGGTCAACTTTCTAACAATCAGCATATTATAACAAAATTATGAAGTTACACTCCTATATTTTTTAATTTATATATACCTCACCCTCATATTTTGTAAATGTAGCTATATGTTGTCAACCAAACCACGTGATTGATTTACACCATGATTAAAAGCTGCAAAATCCTCAGCATTTATATGCTAGATTTTGTTATTTTTTATTTTATAATGATAATTCATTTTGTGAATTTACACTTGTTTTTGTCAGTGGATCCACATATAAACAGTTTCCAGAATTATTTTTTCTTAATCTGGGAGGAATCTTCCAGGAACTAACATCTCTTCAGTTAAAGAAATCATTAACTAAAGATTCACCTCTTTCTTGCTTCCTTTCCTTTATCTTATCATAGTCTAATAAAATGAAATCTAATACTTTTTTATTTGAAGAGCATGTATGGTATAAGATCATCATTGTAAAATCATTTCCGTAGGTTAGATCCCGTTCTGGCTATCCACCTTATAACCTATCAATAAATAATATGTTTCATAAGTGAAAAGAAAGATGTTTATATGTAATGATTTTGAATAAGTGTTAGAACTAGCTAATTCTGAATGTTGCAATTTGATTTAATTTATTGTATCTGCCTTCATATTTCCTTGTCCTTGACTTTTTTAACAATCAAAATGTTACAGTAAATCTATGAAATGGCCATCCTTTGTTTTTTTAATTCACATAAACCTCTCCCCTTACCTTTTGTAAATATAGCTGTATGTTATCAACCAAATCGAGTAACTTACAACACCATGATAAAAGTTTTTAAATCATCAGAGATTATATGCTAGAATTTATTTTTCCCTTATTTTCTAATGAAAATTCGCTTTTGTGAATTCACATTTGTTTTTCTCAAGAGGCCCATACTTCAACAGTTTCTAGAATAGGTGCATTTGAGATTTTAACAGCAAGATCAATTTTTACACATGACCTACTTTTTCTATGATCCAAGCAGTTTCTATCCATGGTTCTAGGTCACTGGAGGTGGGGGCCAGGCTTCTCTTTCCACTTCCCACCCCAGAGAAAGCCTCTTCTCCCAATCCCTTTCCTTACTCTTCCGTTAGAGGGAAGACTGATGTGATGGGCCAGATTCCGGAGCACTGTGAGCAGTACCAGTGTGCACTGGGACTGGACACCTATGCGTGGAGGACATGTCCATGCCCTCTCTTTCTTACAATACTAAGAGGTACGTAAGCTGAGCCACTGCCTACCTACCCATGAAGGCTGGGAGCTGCCACATCACTCTCTCCTACTTTCTTCTCACTGGAGATTTGGGGCTCTGTCATCCTTGCACATTAGGGATCAGCTGGTGGTAAGAGGTAGAGTTAGAGTCTAGGAGATCCTGCTTCATTCTTGAGCCCAAGCCTGTGCTTCACCCCAACTCCACAAGAGGGCGCTTCACTGAGGGACTCTGAGAACTGGCCCAGTGAAGGATATTCCAGACTCCTATGTGTCTGTCTCCTTTAGAGAAAGCCCTGGGAGAGGGCAGAGCGGCTGTGTTGGGTAGGAGGAGGGCATTGTTGTATCGCTGAACAAATACTGGCCCCGTACTGTCAGATTCTCACCAGTAACTCCACACCTTCACGTCTCTCGCTCTACTGCAGATGGTGAACACATTGACCCAAATGTCATAACCCACAATTAAATGTCACAGGTACCCATTCAAATAGACATGCCCTCAGGTGTTGCCATGCTCTCAGCCAGAGGCCAGCACTTGGTGTTTGCAGACATGGTGGTGGACACAACTCATGGAATGATAAGGTAAATGTCTGTTGATAGGTTAAAGCCTCCTGAATTCCAGTGGTTCCCCCACACCTGCTTTCCATCAGGGGCTCATGCACCAATGTCAGGTACCATGAAGGCAGTGTTCTCATTCTTAAACTGGTCCCACTGTAACACGTTGTCCTTGTTTAGACCTCATGTTATCTCTCAGCACTTTGGCCTTGACTTTTAGACGGCCCAAATTGTAAAAACATTTCATGGCCAACTGACGGGTTTCTGATATTTCTCAGATAGAATTGGCTACTTCCAGCCATATGCCACATTTGAAATAATCATCCACTTACTTCGCACACAATTTATTTTATGTACCTCACCTTTTACAATTGTCTACAACTAGACAACACATATCCCTATTTCCCTTTTGAGACATGCCGTCCAGCTATCATTAAATTGTATATTGCTAATACTTTGTACAATTCTTATTATACCTAGCCAATAGCCATACTCCTCATCCCCTTCCCCAAATAAAAGAAGATCTGAGGATGAAAAGCATTTATCCACTAATAACTTTTCCTTGATAACCACTCTGAATAAGCCTCACATGTATGCTGCTTGATCAGCCTCTTGGTTAGGCCTGTGTTAACTGTCCTAGGGCTGCTATTAACCATTGGGAAACTGATGTTGCACTCCCATAAGCTCTCTCCTGCTTGCTTCTTTCTGTCTTCCCTAAACATCCCATTGAGAGGCCATACCCATGCTGCATACACCATTACACAAAAGTGTCCAAACTGGGCTCATTGTAAACTTTTAGTCATTATCTCAGGGAAGGGGAGGGAAGATCTTATGGTAGAACTAAGATCGGTATGTCACAGAGGAATCAGTGTGGTTAGCCCTTCTCCATTTAAGTCCATGCAAGTCCTCAAGATGTTGCCTGTAACCCTCCATCAGCTTAAGGAAACAATTCAGGCCCATGGTGAACTACAATAAAATGTAGAGCTTGGGAAATATTGACATTTAAATGTCAAAATATGGCTGTTTGTTTCCACTGAGTCTCATTAGTCTAACACCACATGGAAGAATGTCCTTGGGTCAGGTGATCATGGTTACAACCTTTTCATGCTTTGTGATGTTAAATTCTCTACTTCATCTTAGAGGTTTGATATAATAAATGCCCAATACCAGCAGCAGGGCAACTCCTACCTGGAATGCTTGTTTTGCCCCTGAGAGGATTCAATTTATTTCCAGTGCCTCACGATGGAGAATTTTCCATGGTATGTAGACAAAAGACTTATTTCCTTTTTCCTTTCTACAAAACCAACGCATACATCAGTCTATTACCTTCCCTGGATGTGCTTCCCACACAGCCACCTGAATGGAGCTTGCTTCAGAATGAGGAGTGTCTACTTGTCTCTGTCCTTTTCCCTGTAGCCTTATCACTGGTAAAACCTCAGCTACTAGGCTTTCACCAGAAGCAATGAGTGGAGTCAGACCTTTGTTGCCTTGAATTTTTACAAATGGCTCTAATTTTTCATGGCCAATGTTAAGAGCTGGTGGTGCTAGAAAGAAAAGGAGGGATGTCTGGAATTCATTATTTTGATCACCACCCAGTAAAGTGTGTTGCTGGGGAGAGATGCTCCTTTACTTTCTGCCTGTCCCTGGCTTTCTGCTTGTCACCTTGCAGTCCCACTTGCTGTCTCTCTCCTCCACCTCTCCCTCAGCTCGCCTGCATCCTCCCTCTCTCTTTGCTTCTACCTCTGTCTCCCTCTTTCCTATGTCTTTACAGTCTCTCGACTGGTTTTTCTGCTCAGTCTCCCCTTCTCCTTCCATCCTTTATCCCCCATCCGCGTCTGTGTATCTTCCACGCCCTGGCTCTCCCTGGCATATCCCTGCCTGTTTTCCCATTGCTGGGCCCACGTGAAGCCACATCGGTGGGAAGACCATGGATATATACATTCATCCACCGATCCCTCTACCGATTCTTCCATCCTTTCCATTCTGTTTTTTAATTAATTAATTCCTCTGTTCATTTATTCCTCCCACAAATGTACTTGAGAGTCTATAAGGGAACAGGCACTGGACTAGACCCTCAGGATATACAGTGGAGAACAAAACAGACAATGGAAACTTTCACCATGGGGCTTGCACTGGAATGGGGCGGCAGGTGTTTCAAAAGGATCCCTCTAACAAATATATACAAATACATTAGTTATGACAAATACTGATAAGTGCTATGGGGGAAGTTTTCAAGGTGCTAAGAGAAAGGAGAAGAGGATAAGTAATTTAAATTGAGGATGAAGTGGTTTGTGGCCAGGAAAGGCCCTCAGGAAGGAGTGATCTTTAAGCTGAGACCTCAGAAATAAGCATGAGGTAGACAGATGAACAGGAGAACACAAAGGGTTATCACTTCAGGGTTCCCAGGAGCAGCACTATAAAGTCTCTAAGGCAGTAAGTGGTATGTATGGCTCCCACAGGGCCTAAGAGAAGGTCAGACTAGTTCAAGCAAAGAAGGGTGGGAATACTTTAGGGTCAGACGGTTGTGAAAATCTTATTCCAGCTCATATCACTATTGTCATCATTCTTTCAGGCCAGGCCCCTCACTTGTCAGTTATGTTTTCAATCCTTTTCATTCCCATTTTCCACTCCCTCTCTATGCCTCTCATGGAGACAAGGTATTCTAGTTTTTTTTCTAAGTATCCTTTTTCTTTTTTCTTCCTTTTTTTCAGATATTTATTGACATACAGCACTGTACAAGTTTAAGGTATACAGTATAATAATTTGACATAGATATATCATGAAATGATTACAACAGTAAGTTTAGTGAACATCCATTATCTCATATAGATACAAAAGTAAAGAAATAGAAAAGAAATATCCTTGTGATGATAACTCTGAGGATTTACTCCCATAACTTTCATATATAACGTACAGCAGTTTTAATTATATTTATCACATTGTATATTACATCACTAGTACTTGTTTATCTTGTTACTGGAAGTTTGTACCTTTTGATTGCCTTCATCCAATTCCCCCTCTCCCCACACTCTGCCTGTGGTACCCACAAATCCGATCTCTTTTTTCCATGATGTTTTTTGTTTTGTTTCTTTTTGAAGTATCATTGACCTACAACATCATATTAGTTCCTGGTACACAAAATAGTGATTGTATATTTCTATATACTTCAAAATGATCACCACAATAAGTCTAGTTATCATCTGTCACCATACAAAGCTATTACGTAATTATTGACTATATTCCCCACACTGTACATTTCATCCCTGTGACTCATTTATTTTGTAACTGAAAGCTTGTATCTCTTAATCTCCCTCAGTTACTTCTCTTTTCCTCCAAACCTCCTCCCCTCTGACAACTACCTGTTTGTCCTCTGTATCTATGGCTCTATTTTTCTTTAGTTTTGTTTGTTCATTTGTTTTGTTTTTTAGATTCCACATATAAATGATATCATACAGTATTTGACTTTCTCTGTCTGAGATTGTTCACTTAGTGTAACACCCTCTAGGTCCATCCATGTTGTTGCAAATGGCAAGATTTCATTCGTTTTAATGGCTGAATATTCCACTGTATATATACCACATCTACTTTAACCACTTATCTATTGATGAGCACTTAGGTTGTTTCCATATTTTCACTATTGTAAATAATGCTGCAATGAACATAGGGATGCATATATCTTTTCAAATTAGTGTTTCTGTTTTCTTTGGAAAAATACCCAGAAGTAGAATTACTGGATTGTATGGTACTTTTATTTTTAATTTTTTGAGGAAACTTCATACTGCATTGGCTGCACCAATTTACATTCCCACCAAAGTCCACAGGGGGCCCTTTATTTTCTCCACATCCTTGCCAACACTTGTTATTTGTTGTCTTTTGATGATAGGTATTCTGACAGGTGTGAGGTGATATATCATCATGGTTTTCATTTGCATTTCCCTGATGATTAGTGATATTGAGCATATTTTCATGTTTGTTGGTCATCTGTATGTCTTCTTTGGAAAAATGTCTATTCAGGTCCTCTGCCTATTTTTTAATCGGGTTTTTTGCTTTTTGGTGTTGAGTTGTATGAGTCCTTTAAATATTTTGAATATTAACCCCTTATCCAATATATTGCTTCCAAATATCTCTTCCCATTGAGCAGGCTGCCTTTTAGTTTTGTTGCTAGTTTCCTTCACTTTGCAAAACATTTTTAGCTTCTTGTGGTCCCATTTGTTTATTTTTATGTTTGTTTCCCTTGCCTGAGGTGACATATCCAGAAAAATATTACTAAGAGTGATGTTAAAGACCGTACTGTCTATGTTTTCTTCTAGAAGTTTTATGGTTTCAGGTCTTATATTTAAGTCTTTAATCCATTTGGAGTTTATTTTTGTATATGGTGTGAGAAAATTAACCAGTCTGATACTTCTGCATGTAGATGTCCAGTTTTCCCAACACCATTTATCAAAGAGACTGCCTTTTCTCTGTTGTATATTCTTGCCTCCTTTGTCATAGATTAATTGCCCATATAACTGTGGCTTTATTTCTAGGCTCTCTATTCTCTTCCATTTATCTATGTGTCTGCTTTTGTGCCAGTACCATACTGTTTTGATGAATGTGGCTTTGTAGTGTAGTTTGAAATCAGAGATTGTGTTACCTCCAGTTTTGTTCTTCTTTCTTAAAATTGTTTGGCTATTTGGATTCTTTTGTATTTCCATATGAATTTAGAATTATATATTCGATTTATTTAGGTCTTCTTTAATTGTTCTCAGTAATGTCTTAATATTTTCAAGTAAAGTGCTGCTCAGCTTTAGTCACATCTACCCTTATATAATTCTTCTTTTTATGCTCTTGTAAGTGGTATTTTTGCTATTGGAAATGGTATTTAAAATTTCATTTTCTTGATTATTTCTGTTGTATAAATTTCCATTGATTAGAATAAAGTTATTGAATATTGACATAAATTTTTAATATTAGTGATATAATTAACACTAATTTTATCATTCTTGATATTGGTAATTCATGTTTTATTTCTTTTATTTCCCTAATTATTCTGGATAGAGGCTTATCACTTGTACTGATATTCTTAAAGATCAGATTTGATCTCTTTAATTTCCTCTATTTCTTTCTTTCTTTTTTTGTTTTGTGGTACGCGGGCCTCTCACTGTTGTGGCCTCTCCCGTTGTGGAGCACAGGCTCTGGATGCACAGGCCCAGCGGTCATGGCTCACGGGCCTAGCTGCTCCGTGGCATGTGGGATCTTCCCAGACCGGGGCACGAACCCACGTCCCCTGCATCAGCAGGCGGACTCTCAACCACTGTACCACCAGGGAAGCCCTATTTCTTTTTTTTGTTGTCTACCTCAGTGACTGCTACACTTCCCCTTATTTCCATTCTTCTGCTATTTTGGTTTTAATTGTGTCTGCATTCTTTTTTCTAAATATTGAAATTTAAATGATTGATTTAATTCTGATTTTTAAATATAGGCATTTTGTGCTATAAATTGGTTTTTAAGGACTGCTTTAGGTGCATCCTACAAATTTTGATAAGTTGTACTTCACTTTTCATTCAGTTCAAATTAATTTCTAAATTTCTTTTTTTATTTCTTTCACCGATATGTTATTGAAGAGTATGTTATATCGTTTGCAAATATTTTGGGAATTTTACAGATACATTCCTGTTATTTATATCTAATTTAATTTCATTGTCCTTCAGGAAAATCCTTTAGGTGATGTTAATTCTTTCATTGGTAAGATGTATTTATGGCCCAGAATATTGTCTATCATGGTAAATTTTCATGTACATATGAAAACAATGTGTGTTCTTTTTTTGTTAGGGATAGTGCCCTTAAAATGGAGAACAGTATGGAGGTTCCTTTAAAAACTGAAAATAGAGCTACCATATGATCCAGCAATCCCACTCCTAGGCATATACCCAGAGAAAGCCATAATTCACAAAGATACATGCCCCCCAGTGTTCATTGCAACATTATTCACAATAGCCAGGACATGGAAGCAACCTAAATGTCCATCAACAGAGGAATAGATAAAGAAGATGTGGTACATATATACAATGGAATATTACTCAGCCATAAAAAAGAATGAAATAATGCCATTTGCAGCAACATGGATGGACCTAGAGATTGCCATACTGAGTGAAGTAAGTCAGACACAGAAAGACAAATATATGATATCGCTTATATATGGAATCTGAAAAAAAAGTCTACAAATGAACTTATCTACAAAACCAAAATAGAGTTACAAATATAAAAATAAACTTACGGTTGCCAGGGAGTAAGGAAGGGAGGGATAAATTGGAAGATTGGGATTGACACACACACACTACTATATATAAAATAGATAACTAATCAGGACCCACTGTATAGCACAGGGAACTGTATTCAATACTCTGTAATAGTCTATATGTGAAAAGAATCTTAAAAAGAGTGGATATATTTATTTGTATAACAGATTCACTTTGCTGTACACTTGAAACTAACACAACACTCTAAATCAATTACACCTCAATAAAATTTTTTTAATGTTAATTAGATTAATTTGAGTGATAGCATTTTCAAGCATTCTATACACTTACTGATGTTTTTAGTCAACTTGTTCAACTGTGGAGAGAAAAGACAAATCTCTGACCCTAATTGTGGATTTTCCTTTCTTTCATATATTTCTAAATTCCATTTTTAGGTGTATAAACATTAAGAATTTTTTTTTCTTTTTTTTTTGCGGTACGCGGGCCTCTCACCGCTGTGGCCTCTCCCGCCGCGGAGCACAGGCTCCGGACGTGCAGGCTCAGCGGCCATGGCTCACGGGCCCAGCCACTCCACGGCATGCGGGATCCTCCCAGACCGGGGCACGAGCCCGCGTCCCCTGCACCGGCAGGCAGACTCTCAACCACTGCGCCACCAGGGAAGCCCAACATTTAGAATTTTTATGCCCTCTTGATGAATTGGCCTCCATAGGCAATCATAAATATAAACAATCCTCTTATAAATGATCCTCTTTATCCCTGACAATATATTTTATTCTGAAATCTGCTTTATCTGATATTAATATATACATTACAGCCTTGTTTGGATTATTAGTAGCATGATATATCTTTTCCCATACTTTTACTTTTAACCTATAGGTACAATGGGATTCATGTACACTGCATATAGCAGGATCTTTTTAAAATCCAATTTGTCATGCCCCACATCGTATGTTATTAGGGAAATGCAAATTTAAAAACTGAGATACCACTACACTCCTATTAGAATGGCCAAAATCCAGAACACTGGCAATACCAAATGCCTGCAAAGATGTGTATCAACAGGAACTCTCCTTCATATCTGGTGGGAATTCAAAATTATACAACCACATTGGAAGACAGTTTGACAGTTTCTTATAAAATTAAACCTATTCTGACCATGTAGTCCAGCAATTGTGCTCCTTGGTATTTACCCAAATGAGCTGAAAGTTTATGTCCACAGAAAAACCTGCATACACATGTTTATAGCACTTTTATTCACAATGCTGTAACTTCGGAAGAAACCAAGATGTACTTCAGTAGGTGAATGGATGAACAAACTGTGACACATCCAGATAATGGAATATTATTCATCACTAAAAAGAAATGAACTATCAAGCCCTGAAAAGACATTCAAGAACCTTAAGTGCATATTACCCAGTGAAAGAGACCAATCTGAAAAGTGTATATATTGTATGATTGCAACTATATGACATTCTGGAAAAGGCAAACCTATAGGGACAGTTAAAAAATCAGTGGTTGCTAGCAGTTAGGAGAGCAGTTAGGAGCAGTTAGTTATGTGGAGCACAGAGGATTTGGGAGGCAATGAAATTATTCTGTATGATACTGTAGTGGTGGCTACATGTTGTCCAAACCCATGGAATGTACAACAGCAAAAATGAGTCCTAATGTAAACTATACACTTTGGGTGATAATGATATGGCAATGTAGGTTCATTGATTGTAAGAAACACACCTCTCTGGTGCAGGATGTTGACAGTGGGGGAGGCTCTGTCTCTGTGGGGGCAGGAGGTATATGGGATGGCTCTGTAATTTCTGCTCAATTTTGCTATCAGCCTAAAGCTACACTAAAAAATAAACTCTATTTAAAAGAGAAAGGAGTCCAATTTTAGACAAATAGTATTTAATATGATTACTGATATGGTTGGATTTAAAGCTGTCATGTTAATTTTTTTCTATTTTCTCATCTGTTGTTTTATTTTTTCTCTTTTAAAACATCTTAAGTTAAATGAGCATTTCATGATTCCATTTATCTCCCATATAGGCTTACTAGTCATAATTCTTTGGATACATACGTTAGTGTTTATAGTTCATGCTTCTTTAACGTATCACAATGTACCTTCAAGTAATATTGTACCACTTCACATGTAGATTTAGAATCTTACATACACTTATATTCCCCCATCCTTGTGCTATTATTTTCCAAGAAGCTAATTCCACATAAGTTATAACTCCACAATGCATTATGAATTTTTGCTTTACATCATTAATAATAAAATATTCTTAAATGTGAAAATTAATAGTTTATATCTACTTTCATATCTACCATTTCCATTATTGTTGACTCATTTACGTAGACCATATTTCCATTTACAGTCATTTTTCTTGTGCCTGAAGGACATCCTGTAACATTTCTTGTAGGGTAAATCTACTGATGATTAATTTTTTCAGCTTCAGTATGCATGAAAACCTTTTATTTCAACTTCATTTTTAAAAAGATATTTATTGAGTATACAATTCTGATTGGACAATTATTGTTTCACTATTTTAAAAATGGTATGCCACTTCCTTCTGACTTGCACTGTTCCTTATGAGAAGTGTCCTCTAATTCTTATCATTGGTCCTCTTAATGATTCTATATTTTCTGGTTTTATACTTGTTTAGGAATAGAAGTAAAACCCTGGGGAAGCAGATTGGAAAAATATCATGAACGCACACCATGCATTAACTGTGCATAGCAACTTGGATACATATTAAAGCATAAGAGTCACTAAAAAAAAAATTAAAAACCAGGATGGATACTTATACTTGCAGCCACGATGAATTAACAAGAATCCGATGTGCTCTGCCACCAAAATATCTATAAACCAAAAAAGTTACAAAGCTTTACGTCGTGGCTCCACGAGCCACGCAGGACATTGATCCCCAAGATAAGGGAAATTAAAAAGGTGATCCCCAGGATTGCCCAATTCCCCCCAACTTCTTGCCTGGATAGAGTTTACAGGCTGCGGCACAGGGAGGTTGAACACAAACAGAGGTGAATAAGTGAAGGAGACAGAGCTGAGAATTCCAAGAGGCCAGTGTGACTAGAATATTCTGGGGGTAATGGAGGGGAGAGAGCTGCACACTGAGGTAGCCCTGGAGAGCTGCAGAGGTTTCCCATCTGGGTGCAGTGTATGAGAAAAGGGCAGTGGTGGTAGCTGACTTCCATTTTCTGGAGTGAGTAGTTGTGTGGATCGTGGTGCCATTTACTGAGATTGTGAAGATGGGAGTTTTAAAAACAAGAGAGATGGGGGACGTGAGTGTGTGGGGGTGGTGGATATAGCAATACCACAGTGAGACAGACTCACTGTGAGGAGCCCTTGAAACATCCAAGTGGAGATGTCAAGTAGACGAATGAATATATGGATTTGGATCTCAAAGCTGAAGTTCGAACTGGGGTTGTAGATTTGGGAGTTGTAAGCATATTAGCATATATAGTTATAAAGCATCTAGCATATAGAGGGGCTGGTATAAAAATGAATACAATAGAAGTTCTCATCATAAAAAATTGTAACTATGTGTGATGATGGATGTTAACTGGACTTATTGTGGTGATCATTTCACAGTATATACAAATAATGAATCATGATGTTGTACACCCGAAACTAATATAATGTTATATGTCAATTATATCTCAATAAAGAAAAAGAAAAAATAAGAATAAAAAATAAAATAAAGCGAATATAAAAGTCCACTATGGATTTTGTAAAAAAAGCACAGTTTCAAAATGAGATGGGAACATAGCATTTTCTATTAGCACAGGAAGGGCTGAGAGACACAAGCAGCTGACAGGGAAGGTTGCTATGCAACAGCTGAGGAAAGCCATCCAGACAGGCAGAATTGATGTTGGTCACTGGAGAGTAAAAGCTCTGGTCCTAGCAATAGCTTCCATTCAGACACAGGGGTGGACAGCCTGGAGAGGCTGATATAAAAACGAATATAAAAGTCCACTATGTTTTTTTGTAAAAAAAAATAGAAGTGCAATTTGAGGTGGGAACATAGCATTTTCTCCAGTCATTCTGGAAGCGCAGCAGCATGTGTGTCCTTAGGTAGGACCCCAGTAAGTTCTCCTTTTGCTTCACATTTTGCATATTGAGAAACCGGGCTCAGAGATGTCCAGTGACCCAAGCGGGCTTTCACACAGCTAGCGACAGACTGGTCCAACACTCCGTCCCTGGAATTCGGAAGTCCAGCCCAGCTTCTATCCACAAGATCACAGCTGCCCAAGGCCCCAGCCATGGAAGGAACCAGGCGAAACATTTACTCTGAATCAGGGCTTGCCATGGCTCAGACACACAAGTGCCTGATTGTCCTGGCCGCTCCAGTGGGCACCAGGAAGGCCTCAGGCAGCGTGTTTGTGCCACTCACAGCGAAGAGGCCTGACAGTCGGAGCAGGGAGTGGACCCCAAGGAGCAATTCTCACACCTGGATGGACCCACATAGAGCAGGCAAGGGGTGGGCCTGGGGCTCCTACCTGTTCCCCCTGGAATGCAGAGCGTGAGCTTAGGTCTCAGAGAACAGAAACCTGGCTTGTTGGGACAGATGTTGACAGGGCAGGAGAGGTGGGGTGGATCTGCTGCTCAAACTGAAGAAGGGAGGGTGCCTCAGTCCCCGGGGCCAGTGCCAGTGGAACATGGATTTTTGGAGTCAGCGAGACCCCGGCCCAAATTCTGCATTTTCAACCTGCTGGCTCTGTGGCCTTGTCTAGGTTGTGCGATGTGTCCGTCTGTGCCTCAGCTTCCTGATCTGTAAAATGGGGATGCTGACATCCACCTCCCAGGGCTGCTGTGAGAGGAAGATAATGCCCAGCACAGCTCAGGCTGTGACACACAAGCTGCATGAAGAGTGGCTGGGGAAGCAGATGTTCCCAGTGTGTCTGGGGGCCCTAGAGGTGGATAGTAGAGGGGAACGCAAAGGGAACTGGTGTCCTCTCGCCATTTCCATTTCTCTTGTTGCAGTTGCAGACTGGGCTAGAGACCTCTGTATTGGTGACCTAGGGGTCACGCTGGGGAAGCAGGGCTCAGTGTATTCCAGACCACACTGGAGGAGCTTAGAGGCAAGGGGGAGGGCAGGGCTGAGAAGCATTGTGCAAAAGTGGGGGGACTGAGGGTATATGATGGATGGGTTGGAACCGCAGTACAGGGTGTGAGTGCCCGCGCCTGCGGTCGGGGGCGCGGAGGCGGAGGTGGGGAACGGTGAGGGGAATCTGGCGGGAAGGAGAAAACGCCCCCCTACCCCGCCCACCCACTGGCGGAATCGCATGCGCACAGGGGACCTGGTGGGAAAGGCTTTTGTTGGGAAAGCGGGCCGGCTGGAGGGGTCCGCGCATGCGCAGGCTGCCCAGCCGCGCGGCGGGGAGGGGGGGCGTTGCGCGGAGAAAAGGGGCGGGGTGGTGGGAGCTGCTGTGCTGGCAGCAGTAGGCGAGGGCGCGGCTGCGGGGTTCCTGGTGCTGAGGACGGACGCCATTGGAGCCCCAGGGAAGGTAAGGATCCAGCCCCAGACAGGACCGGGAGAGAGCGAGTGGAACGAGGGTACGCTGTGCCCTCCCCATCCCCAATCCCCCGCCCCCGGATCTGAACAAAGCCCAAGCACGCAGAACCTGAACCCCCTTAGACCCGCGGTCTAGATAGGAGCCTCCCCCCTCCACCGCCATCAGACGCAGGCTCCCCGATCCGAGCCCTACTTACACCGGAGCCCACCATCCGAACCCCTTTAACAGACCCGTGTGCTCCGTGCTGAGCTTCCTTAGAGCGGAGGCCCCACCTCCACCCCAAACACTCTGAGATCAATCCAGTGGAACTGAACGTTTTGCCCCCTTCCTGGAGTTGCAGTCCTGGCCTCTGAGACCTCCAGCGCTCCAGTTCGAGCCTCACCTAGCCCGAAGACCCCCACCCCATACACCTTGAGCGCTCCTGTATGAGCCCAACCTAGACCTGAATCAGCTGAATCCCCCCACCGGCACTTAGAGGGTCCCTGGGATTCATTTTCCCAGAGCTTCCAGCGGTCCCCGTTTGTCTCAGCCCTCTCATGTCATTCTCCTCCCCACCGTCCTGGCCCCCTGCTCCAGGCATTAAATTCAGGCGCTTTATTTCTCCCTCTCTCAACGCATCTCCTATGGGACTCTTTGGACTCAGGCCCGCCAGTGCACCCCTTGTTCAAATCCGGCCGCTGGGCCGGGGAGCCTGCCTGTCCTAAACTCCCCTTTCAGTGTAGGGACTCCTCCGACCTCCTCTATCCTTCTCTTAGGGCTCTGTCTCTGAGGGAATCTACCCCAGCAGCCTTCACTCCCCCACCCACCCCGACCTTATACTGCCTGGTAACCTGATGATTGCAGCTCCCCACTTCCTGAGAGATCCGGCCTCCTGCTGGGTCCTGCCCCCCTCCCCCTGAAGAGGCCTCCCCGTCCCTCTCAGGCTGAGCTCTCTTCTCCTTGGGACCCCCAGCATGGCTGAGGGAAGCTACCACAAAGAATCTGAAGGGTACAACGTTGAAGACATGGACGAGGGTAGTGATGAAGTCGGGGAGGAAGACATGGTTGAAGGCAACGACTATGAAGAATTTGGTGCTTTTGGAGGCTACGGAGCCCTCACCAGCTTTGACATCCGTATCCTCAGAGCCTTTGGGAGCTTGGGTCCAGGCTTTCGCATCTTAGCGGTGAGGCCCCTTGTCGGCCACCTGCTAGCCCTGGGCCTTCCCTCCTGCGACGTCAGGGAGGATGGGAGGAGGGGGTGGGTGAAGGCTGGAGTTGAATGGGGAAGGACTGCCCAGCTTCACCAAACCTTCCCTCTCCTGCTGGGAGAAGGGGGATTTGGGAGGGTCTGGGGGCTGGTCGGGGGCTGGCCAGCACAGGGCGAGTGTGTACAGCTGTCTGCCTTGCCCTCCCCTCCCTGGTCTTGCAGAATGAGCCCTGGGAACTTGAAAACCCTATGCTGGCCAGGACTCTGCTGGAGGCATTTCGGATGGATCCAGAAACACTTGCCAACGAGCCGGCTGCCCGTGCTGCCAACGTAGCCCGGGCCGCCTCCTCTAACCAAGCTGCTCGGGCCGCTGCTGCTGCTGCCCGTGCCACCTACCATCAGGTGGTCGCTAACCACTCAGTGGCCACAGACCAGGGCTCAGGAGGCGATACCCAGCCCATGACATCCGCTGCCGAGGCTCAGGCAGCCACCCTTGAGACAAGCCTTGCTTCTCCGCACAGCTCCCAGATGCTAGTCAAGAGCGAGATGGCCACCCCCGGGGCTCCAGCAAGGTCCACGCAGCCCCAGACATCCTCCCGGGCCCAGGAGGCTGCTGCCGAGGGCCCTAGTACGGCCTGTGCTTTCTCCCAGGCCCCACGTGCCAGTGAGATGGATGCCACCCGGCCCAAAACAGCCTTCCTGGGTCAGAACGATGTCTTTGATTTCACCCAGCCGGCAGGTGTCAGTGGCATGGCCTTCCCACGCCCCAAGAGACCTGCCCCGGCCCAAGAGGCTGCCACAGAGGGCCCCAGTGCTGCCTCCGGGGGGCCCCAGGCAGCCTCTGCCGGGGAGGGGGCAGCCACCCGGCCAAAGACGACCAAGTCTGGGAAGGCTCTCGCCAAGACTCGGTGGGTGGAGCCTCAGAATGTTGTGGCAGCAGCTGCTGCCAAGGCCAAGATGGCCACGAGCATCCCTGAGCCTGAGGGTGCAGCTGCCACCTCTCAGCAGAGTGCGGAGCCCTGGGCCAGGATGGGAGGCAAGAGGACAAAGAAGGTGAGACCTCCCTGCTGTCTCCAACCCCCCTTGCTCCCCTGCTTTCTGGGCCCTCTCCTCTCTGCCTCCTCCTCTCCCTCCCCGCATCCCCTCCCTTCCCCTCCCCTCTCCTTCCCTCTCCTTCCCTCCCCTCTTCTCTCAGCTTGTGCATGTTTCTCCAAGACAGGTTAACCAGCATGTTTTTACTCCACGTAGTCCCTACCCTCAGGCCTGGAGGGAGAAGCGGTTGGCTCAGTGCCTGGCACTTAGTAAGCACTCGGCACGTGTCATCCGCTGTTCCTACCACCCTTATCTCCAAGTACCTGCTCTGGTTAAGATGTGTGCCAGGTGCTTTTGCACGGGTAGCCTGGTAGCCCTGAGTCTCTCCTCTGTCTAATGGTACAGTCCAAGCACCTGGATGACGAATATGAGAGCAGCGAGGAGGAGAGAGAGCCTCCTGCGGTCCCACCGACCTGGAGGGCATCGCAGCCCCCACTGACAACTGTGCGGCCTCAGATGGCCCCTCGGCCCCCCATGGCCCTGAGGTCCCAGGTACCCTCAAGGCACGTACTGTGCTTGCCACCCCGCAATGTGACCCTTCTGCAAGAGAGGGTAAGAAGCCTGCCCTTCCCCCATCTCGCTCCTCTCCTCCCTTGCGGGCCTGTTCTTTGAGGTCGCCCACGCCTTGGTCTACCCGTGTGCTCCCTCCTTCTCCAGGCAAACAAGTTGGTGAAATATCTGATGATTAAAGACTACAAGAAGATCCCCATCAAGCGCTCAGGTGGGCAACCTGTGCCCCCTCCCTGAGCTCTGCCCTTCCCCCCTCCCACAACCCTGCCCTGTGGGCCTCCCATCAGATGCCCACACACACACATCAGGCCTGGCTGATGGCTCCATTTGCACGGTGTGGGGTCCTGAGTGTGCTCCCTTCAGCAGGGCTGACAGAAAAGCTGCAGCTCTGTGGCCCCTGCTCAGCCTCGGTGCTTTGCCCACCCCTCCCCTCCTGCAGACATGCTGAAGGATGTCATCCGAGAATACGATGAACATTTCCCTGAGATCATTGAACGAGCAACGTACACTCTGGAAAAGGTGGGTGCGGGGCCGGGGGCAGCTCTGTGGAGCAGGGGCCACAGGGAACCCTTGCCCCCTGCATCCCCTCGAGGCCCAAGGGCAGGACTATGTGCTCTGGAAGGAAGCCCTCCCTGGCCTCTCCACCTGGGAGCTTCGTCTGCCTGCCTCCTTCCCTCCTTCTTGCCGTTCGTGCTCTCTGAGTGTCTGTGGTCTCCTGAGGTGGATCCCATTGTCTCAGCCAGTGTCAGTGCTCCCACAGGGTACTTCCTCTGCGGCCTCTCTTCTTCCTCCTCCCCCAGGGCTTGGGGCTCCCCGCCAAGGAAAAGCTCTAACGGGGAATTGAGTGACTGCCTGCAGGACACCCAACATGGATGTTTGATCTCACATTCTGTTTTCTCCCCCATGTAGAAGTTTGGGATCCACCTGAAGGAAATCGACAAGGAAGAACACCTCTACATTCTTGTCTGCACACGGGATTCGTCAGCCCGCCTCCTGGGAAAGTGAGAGAGCACAGGAGGGTGGTGGCCTTCCTTGGTGGTGCCTCCCCGCTCCTCTCAGAGAAACGGGAAAGTGGGGTTGGGGGGCCTAGCACGGCTCCCACCCAGAGTTAGCGGTGCTGAGCAGTTAAGGGCTGGCAGGGGCAGTAGCCTGGGCCGAGGATTTGCTGCTCTCTGGGTTTCGCCCCTGCCCACCCTTCCCCACCCCCATCTTCCTAGGAAAGCAAGCTCCTTGGTTGCCTCTCCCTGCTAAGGTCCTGGCCAGGGCTTGGCAGAGTGGGCCTCGGGAGGGGGACGGGGGTGTGGGGGTGCTCTCCAGTGGAGTTGTGCTCCCGACGCAATGCGCAAAGGGCAGGGAAGGTCTGGATGTGCCTCTGGACACAGGGTTGCCAACCGTTTGCTCCCTGCCTAACCCCATCCTCGGCAGAGCCCTGGGAGGAGGTGTTAGCATCCCCATTTGATGGATGAAGGGACTCAGTCTCAGGCCGAGGAATGAATTGTCTGGACCAGGTAGCGCAAGCCATACAGAGTAGGAGGAGCTGCCCTGTAGCCCAGCAATCTGGGAGAGGCTAGTTGAGTGAGCCGGCTGTGGTCCCCCCGGGAAAATGGCTGCTGGACAGGATCCCTCTTTCTACACCTTCAGGACCAAGGACACTCCCAGACTGAGTCTCCTCTTGGTGATTCTGGGCGTCATCTTCATGAACGGCAACCGTGCCAGCGAGGGTGAGTGGCTGGACCTGCAGCTGGGGGGTTGCCCGCCCTCTCACCTCCGTGTGCTAAACTCTTGTACCTCATCTCCCCTCGCAGCTGTCCTCTGGGAGGCACTACGCAAGATGGGACTGCGCCCCGGGTATGATTGGGGTCTCTCGGCTCCCACTCCTCAGTGTGTCTGTCCTTGGGCACAAGAGGCCCCGGGATTGCAGTGGCCTAGTGGTCTCTGCGGGGCGTGGCGTCCTGGACTAGGTAGAGCGCAAAGGGTCCCACCAGGGTGCGTGGGGAAACGGTCCTGAGCACTGAGCACCCCCTCTGCTCCGTGTGCCTTCTCTGTTCCCAGATGAGAACTAAGAGAAACCATCGGACCTGGGGGCTCCGTCAAACCCCTCCCTGGGGCGTCGCTGACAAGTGGCCGTCTGGCCTCTGCTGCCGGCCCAGGCATCCATGGGGACACCCCACAGGCTGGGAAGCTCTCAGTCCTGCTGGGAGTGCTCCCGCCCACCCCGGGCACTGCCACTGTCTCTAGTCATGCATTCCTTTCCTTGCACTCAGGGTGAGGCACCCATTCCTGGGCGATCTGAGGAAACTCATTACAGAGGACTTTGTGAAGCAGAAGTGAGTATCGACTGAGTTCACTTTGCCTCCCACTCAGGCCTTCCTCGTGTGCTGCTCTGGCTGAGGAAGCCATTCCCCAGCCCATGTCTTAACACCAGAGGGATGGGTGTCTGGTGTGAGTGTGGGGTGGGGGGGAATGTGAGTGTTGGGGGGAGGGCAATTCCAGGGAGGCTTGGGGAAAGGGAGCACATGCTGACTGCGAGCACCAGGTGGGGTGGTACAGTCCCCATCTCGTTCAGCACCTGCCCTCTAGGCAGTGTCCCCGGCTTTACATCTCAGGAGCCTGGGGCTCAGAGAGTGGAAGCCTGACATGGCTCCGGCTGGGATAAGGCCCATTTGGGCCTGGAGTCCAGCCCCGCTGACCTTCTAGCCCAGGCCCACCCCATCCTCGGTGCTTGGAGATCTTGTGTGCCCTCACACAGGCCCGTATGCATGTTCACCACCCCCACCCCCGCCCCCTGCACCACACACACACACACACACACACACACACACACACACACACACACAGATGGTCGAGAGTATGCATGGAGTCCACTGCTCTTGGTTGACTGTTTCTTCCTGTACAGTCATTTTCTAGGGTGGACTGTCCCAGGGTTCAGCCAGGCCACGGACGAGCCCCATGGTGGGGTGTGCTCAGAGCAGGGGGCCTGAAGAAATGGCTCCTCTGTTTACAACACACCCAACAGGAACCTGGGTTATTGTGACAAGGGGCACAAAACTCGTGGCCTTCCTATGAACAAATACCCTACACGTGCCCCCTGCACCTCCACGTGGCTGCTGGGCAGGACCAGTGGCCTAAGGGTGTGAGCACCTCAGTTTTGGAGGCAGAAACCCCTGGGAGTGAGCGTGGGAGCGAGGCAAGGGCTGCGGGGCCAGGGCAGGCCTCCTGCGGCAGCCAAGCTGCAGCCTCGGGGCTGGGAAGGGGCCACCTGGGAGCCACTGGTGCAGCAACAGGTCTGCCTGGCTGGAAGCAGAAGTTTATTTTCCTCTCTCACGCAGGTACCTGGAATACAAGAAGATCCCCAATAGCAGCCCCCCCGAGTATGAGTTCCTCTGGGGCCTGCGCGCCCGCCACGAGACCAGCAAGATGAGGGTGCTGAGATTCATCGCCCAGGTAAGGCAGAGCCTCTGTTCTGGCTGGAGTTTCCCATACCTCGTTGGTTCGCTGAGGCCCAGAAAGGTTCCTAAGTCACTGACACAAGTTCACAGACGTAGTGAGTGGGTGGGGCGAAATCCCAGGTCTGGCACAAAATAATGGGAGCCCGATTCCAGTCGTGCGGGTTTCTATCATGATTTTGCAAAGCGCTCAGGAGGGCGTATGGCAGGAAGCAGGTGCTGAGCGAGGTGGGGTAGCTGTTCCGACGGCTGCTGTTCTTCCACCGCAGTATCAGAACCGAGACCCCCGGGAATGGAGGGCTCATTTCTTGGAGGCTGTGGATGATGCTTTCAAGACGATGGATGTGGATATGGCTGAGGAACATGCCAGGGCCCAGATGAGGGCCCAGATGAACATCGGGGAGGAAGCTCTGATTGGACGGTGGAGCTGGGACGACATACAGGTCGAGCTCCTGACCTGGGATGAGGATGGAGATTTTGGCGACGCCTGGTCCAGGATCCCCTTCGCTTTCTGGGCCAGATACCATCAGTACATTCTGAATAGCAACCGTGCCAACAGGAGAGGCACCTGGAGGGCTGGCGTCAGCAGTGGCACCAATGGTGCGGCCAGCACCAGCATGCTCGATGGCCCCAGCACCAGCTCCACCATCCGGACCAGAAACGCCGCCAGAACCAGTGCCAGCTTCTTCTCCTGGATTCAGTAAGATTGGAGGTCATTAGATGAGACTCTGAAGGATGGGGTGTGGAGGGACTGGGAGGAGTCAGGGGAAGGCCTGGGGTGTCATGGGGGAACGAAGAGAGCCTGACGAGACGCTCAGTTTGTTCTTCCTATCCCTGACGGTTCACCTGTATTGACCCTTGTGTTCTGGCCTTTGTGTCTCCCGGTTCCAGGCAGCGCTGAGGAGCTGCAGCAGCCCCCTGCCAAGCCAGAGTGCCTCCTCTGCCCCCCGCCCCCCGACAGAGCACTCTAGGCAGCTACTCCCCGTCCATGGAAGATGGCATGCCAGATGACGCGCTCTCTGCCCTTCCTGCTTTCCTGTGTGCTTTTTGTCGTGCTGTCGTGTTTTGGGTATCAGTATTGCATTAAAGTTGCAAAATCAGTCGGACGTCTTCTCCTTTTCCTGGGCAGGTGTGGCTCTGAGTGGCCGGTGGTCAGGCCCTCCGGGACAGGCGGGGGCCGCCTCCCCCTAAAAGGCAGACGGGTGTGGCTGGGTCAGGCACTGGGAGGCGCAGAGATGCCAGCTGAGTGTGGAGGCCAAGAGTTTCCAGGGGCTCCGGTCCATACAGTTTCATGATTTCTTACACTGTGTGGCCCCGGTTAAATGCCAGTGGGGATCCTCAGGAGAAGGGGTGGGGTGGAGGGCCGTGAGCCGGTGCCACCGTCCCTCCCACCAAGGGACGGGATCCACAGACATCCCCTAGGACCCACCTCCGCCCCATCTCTGGAGGCGCTGTCCTGGAATCCTTCCCTCATCATCCATACCATTTCAGGACCTCCTCCCTCAGACCGAGTCTTAAGGACAATGAGGTAGGCCTCACAGTGACACTCTCACCCCTCCAGCAGGTAGAAGGAGGAGCCATTACTGCCACAAGAGCCGATTCAGTGAAAGAAAGCTGTAGGCAGACCTGGACAGCCCATTGCCTGTGACCATGATCCGAGGCCCTTTGGGAGGCTCCGGGGCTCTTCTCCATGGA
>NW_027193021.1:0-130000 GCF_949987515.2 Delphinus delphis
AAAGGGCGTATGCGTTTTTTCCTGAATATATTCAGGAAAAAACGCATACGCCCTTGTTGGTCAACCAAGCAAGCTTGCAAAGGAAATCTGCACTACAATGAAGTCTCACTTCCCCCCGGTCAAAAGGGCCATCTGAAAAAAGTGTAAAATCCAGAAAGGCAGGACAGGCCATGGAGAACTGGGAGCCTTGTTATGCTGATGGGCGGGATGTAAATTGCCAACAGACACTCGGGAGAAGTGTATGGTGTTTCCTGAAACATCTAAAAAACAAAGCAACAGAACCTAGGGCACTTCCACTTATGGTCCTATAGCTTAGGGAAATTAAAATCAAAAAGACACAGCCACCCCAAAGTTTGGAACGGCTCTGTTGACAAGAACCTCGTTTATAGTACAAGTTCAACATCGCAGAAAGTGAAAAATGGATAAAGAAGTGGTATTTACTTACAAAGCAATATCACTCAGCAATGAAATCTGTGTCATCAGGCCCTTAGCAGCACAATGAGTGGATTCAGGTATGATGATTCTAACTGAAATAAGTCACACAGAAAAAGAAACATCATAAGATATCACTAATACACAGAATGTAAACTTGGCTACACAGGAACTGAATTCCAAAACAGAACAGGGTCTCAAATTTAGAAAACCAACTTATGCTTGCTTAAGGGGAAAGGTGAGTTGGGGTGCTGCATAAAACCAGAGATTGAAATGAGCACAGATAAAGTTCCTTAAGCCAAATATGGAATAGACAAGAGCTACTCCTTGCTCAACGAAATGGACTCAACACCGCATATTAAACGCCTAAGAATGTACCGGACTAGTAAGTATCTTAAAACCTATGGATTGCTATGTCTCCGAAAGAGAATCAAGCATGTGTACAGGGGCATAAACGCAGCAGTGATAGTTAGGAGAGGTTCGGTGAGCAAATGAAGACCCTTTGAAGTCATATTGCATGGTACCCATTACACGGGTCTTAACTCTCCAGGTTTAAGGTATTCTTCCTTCAGCTAAAACATGCATGTGTAACCCAGAGTATGATCAACCATGTGAACGGGAGATGTGTTCAAATATGTCTCAGTTTTCCTCCCCTGGTACTCGGGTGCAACATTCCAGACGCTTTACTAACACTCTCCCCAGTTGGAGAGTCAGCGCCTTTAACCTCCTGTTTGGCCCAGTTTGCAATTTCTGCGGAAGATGAACAGGAATAGCGAGAACCAATGAGAGACTAGCTGGAGGTGTCTGGTCGGGCAAATTTAACTCTCATTTCCCACCAGGAAGAGGAAATAACCAAAGGCTCAGCGTGCCGTGCCGGAACCAGATTAGGGCCTGAAGCCATCCTGCGGTGTTGCGGCCAGGTCACAAGAAAGCAAGTTGAAGAAAGGAGCTCAGGGGCACTGTAATTCACAAACCTGCAGAGTTATAAATGACAGCTATCGTCCAAAAATAGACTGAAGTAAGGCTGCCAAGAGGACTTGAAAGCGGGGCAGAATTGCAGGAAACCGATTTCAGGAGGTAGACTGGAATTGCATTGAAAGCATAGGAAAAGAGGCAGAACGTCCACAATGATGCACTTGGCCAAAAAGGGCATATGCGTTTTTTCCTGAATATATTCAGGAAAAAACGCATACGCCCTTTTTGGCCAACCAAGCAAGCTTGCAAAGGAAATCTGCACTACAATGAAGTCTCACTTCCCCCCGGTCAAAAGGGCCATCTGAAAAAAGTGTAAAATCCAGAAAGGCAGGACAGGCCATGGAGAACTGGGAGCCTTGTTATGCTGATGGGCGGGATGTAAATTGCCAACAACCACTCGGGAGAAGTGTATGGTGTTTCCTGAAACATCTAAAAACAAAGCAACAGAACCTAGGGCACTTCCACTTATGGTCCTATAGCTTAGGGAAATTAAAATCAAAAAGACACAGCCACCCCAAAGTTTGGAACGGCTCCGTTGACAAGAACCTCGTTTACCGTACAAGTTCAACATCGCAGAAAGTGAAAAATGGATAAAGAAGTTGTGGTATTTACTTACAAAGCAATATCACACAGCAATGAAATCTGTGTCATCAGGCCCTTAGCAGCACAATGAGTGGATTCAGGTATGATGATTCTAACTGAAATAAGTCACACAGAAAAAGAAACATCATAAGATATCAGTAATACACGGAATGTAAACTTGGCTACCCAGGAACTGAATTACAGAACAGAACAGGGTCTCAAATTTAGAAAACCAACTTATTCTTGCTTAAGGGGAAAGGTGAGTTGGGGTGCTGCATAAAACCAGAGATTGAAATGAGCACAGATAAAGTTCCTTAAGTCAAATATGGAATAGACAAGAGCTACTCCTTGCTCAACGAAATGGACTCAACACCGCATATTAAACGCCTAAGAATGTACCTGACTAGTAAGTATCTTAAAACCTATGGATTGCTATGTCTCCGAAAGAGAATCAAGCATGTGTACAGGGGCATAAACGCAGCAGTGATAGTTAGGAGAGGTTCGGTGAGCAAATGAAGACCCTTTGAAGTCATATTGCATGGTACCCATTACACGGGTCTTAACTCTCCAGGTTTAAGGTATTCTTCCTTCAGCTAAAACATGCATGTGGAACCCAGAGTATGATCAACCATGTGAACGGGAGATGTGTTCAAATATGTCTCAGTTTTCCTCCCCTGGTACTCGGGTGCAACATTCCAGACGCTTTACCAGCACTCTCCCCAGTTGGAGAGTCAGCGCCTTTAACCGCCTGTTTGGCCCAGTTTGCAATTTCTGCGGAAGATGAACAGGAATAGCGAGAACCAATGAGAGACTAGCTGGAGGTGTCTGGACGGGCAAATTTAACTCTCATTTCCCACCAGGAAGAGGAAATAACCAAAGGCTCAGCGTGCCGTGCCGGAACCAGATTAGGGCCTGAAGCCATCCTGCGGTGTTGCGGCCAGGTCACAAGAAAGCAAGTTGAAGAAAGGAGCTCAGGGGCACTGTAATTCACAAACCTGCAGAGTTATAAATGACAGCTATCGTCCAAAAATAGACTGAAGTAAGGCTGCCAAGAGGACTTGAAAGTGGGGCAGAATTGCAGGAAACCGATTTCAGGAGGTAGACTGGAATTGCATTGAAAGCATAGGAAAAGAGGCAGAACGTCCACAATGATGCACTTGGCCAAAAAGGGCGTATGCGTTTTTTCCTGAATATATTCAGGAAAAAACGCATACGCCCTTTTTGGCCAACCAAGCAAGCTTGCAAAGGAAATCTGCACTACAATGAAGTCTCACTTCCCCCCGGTCAAAAGGGCCATCTGAAAAAAGTGTAAAATCCAGAAAGGCAGGACAGGCCATGGAGAACTGGGAGCCTTGTTATGCTGATGGGCGGGATGTAAATTGCCAACAACCACTCGGGAGATGTGTATGGTGTTTCCTGAAACATCTAAAAACAAAGCAACAGAACCTAGGGCACTTCCACTTATGGTCCTATAGCTTAGGGAAATTAAAATCAAAAAGACACAGCCACCCCAAAGTTTGGAACGGCTCTGTTGACAAGAACCTCATTTACAGTACAAGTTCAACATCGCAGAAAGTGAAAAATGGATAAAGAAGTTGTGGTATTCACTTACAAAGCAATATCACTCAGCAATGAAATCTGTGTCATCAGGCCCTTAGCAGCACAATGAGTGGATTCAGGTATGATGATTCTAACTGAAATAAGTCACACAGAAAAAGAAACATCATAAGATATCAGTAATACACGGAATGTAAACTTGGCTACACAGGAACTGAATTACAGAACAGAACAGGGTCTCAAATTTAGAAAACCAACTTATGCTTGCTTAAGGGGAAAGGTGAGTTGGGGTGCTGCATAAAACCAGAGATTGAAATGAGCACAGATAAAGTTCCTTAAGTCAAATATGGAATAGACAAGAGCTACTCCTTGCTCAACGAAATGGACTCAACACCGCATATTAAACGCCTAAGAATGTACCTGACTAGTAAGTATCTTAAAACCTATGGATTGCTATGTCTCCGAAAGAGAATCAAGCATGTGTACAGGGGCATAAACGCAGCACTGATAGTTAGGAGAGGTTCGGTGAGCAAATGAAGACCCTTTGAAGTCATATTGCATGGTACCCATTACACGGGTCTTAACTCTCCAGGTTTAAGGTATTCTTCCTTCAGCTAAAACATGCATGTGGAACCCAGAGTATGACCAACCATGTGAACGGGAAATGTGTTCAAATATGTCTCAGTTTTCCTCCCCTGGTACTCGGGTGCAACATTCCAGACGCTTTACTAACACTCTCCCCAGTTGGAGAGTCAGCGCCTTTAACCTCCTGTTTGGCCCAGTTTGCAATTTCTGCGGAAGATGAACAGGAATAGCGAGAACCAATGAGAGACTAGCTGGAGGTGTCTGGTCGGGCAAATTTAACTCTCATTTCCCACCAGGAAGAGGAAATAACGAAAGGCTCAGCGTGCCGTGCCGGAACCAGATTAGGGCCTGAAGCCATCCTGCGGTGTTGCGGCCAGGTCACAAGAAAGCAAGTTGAAGAAAGGAGCTCAGGGGCACTGTAATTCACAAACCTGCAGAGTTATAAATGACAGCTATCGTCCAAAAATAGACTGAAGTAAGGCTGCCAAGAGGACTTGAAAGCGGGGCAGAATTGCAGGAAACCGATTTCAGGAGGTAGACTGGAATTGCATTGAAAGCATAGGAAAAGAGGCAGAACGTCCACAATGATGCACTTGGCCAAAAAGGGCATATGCGTTTTTTCCTGAATATATTCAGGAAAAAACGCATACGCCCTTTTTGGCCAACCAAGCAAGCTTGCAAAGGAAATCTGCACTACAATGAAGTCTCACTTCCCCCCGGTCAAAAGGGCCATCTGAAAAAAGTGTAAAATCCAGAAAGGCAGGACAGGCCATGGAGAACTGGGAGCCTTGTTATGCTGATGGGCGGGATGTAAATTGCCAACAACCACTCGGGAGAAGTGTATGGTGTTTCCTGAAACATCTAAAAACAAAGCAACAGAACCTAGGGCACTTCCACTTATGGTCCTATAGCTTAGGGAAATTAAAATCAAAAAGACACAGCCACCCCAAAGTTTGGAACGGCTCCGTTGACAAGAACCTCGTTTACCGTACAAGTTCAACATCGCAGAACGTGAAAAATGGATAAAGAAGTTGTGGTATTTACTTACAAAGCAATATCACACAGCAATGAAATCTGTGTCATCAGGCCCTTAGCAGCACAATGAGTGGATTCAGGTATGATGATTCTAACTGAAATAAGTCACACAGAAAAAGAAACATCATAAGATATCAGTAATACACGGAATGTAAACTTGGCTACCCAGGAACTGAATTACAGAACAGAACAGGGTCTCAAATTTAGAAAACCAACTTATTCTTGCTTAAGGGTAAAGGTGAGTTGGGGTGCTGCATAAAACCAGAGATTGAAATGAGCACAGATAAATTTCCTTAAGCCAAATATGGAATAGACAAGAGCTACTCCTTGCTCAACGAAATGGACTCAACACCCCATATTAAACGCCTAAGAATGTATCTGACTAGTAAGTATCTTAAAACCTATTGATTGCTATGTCTCCGAAAGAGAATCAAGCATGTGTACAGGGCCATAAACGCAGCAGTGATAGGATTGGAGAGGTTCGGTGAGCAAATGAAGACGCTTTGAAGTCATATTGCATGGTACCGTTTACACGGGTCTTAACTCTCCAGGTTTAAGGTATTCTTCCTTCAGCTAAAACATGCATGTGGAAGCCAAGTATGATCAACCATGTGAACGGGAGACATGTTCAAATATTTCTCAGTTTTCCTCCCCTGGTACTCGGGTGCAACATTCCAGACGCTTTACTAACACTCTCCCCACTTGGAGAGTCAGCGCCTTTAACCTCCTGTTTGGCCCAGTTTGCAATTTCTGCGGAAGATGAACAGGAATAGCGAGAACCAATGAGAGACTAGCTGGAGGTGTCTGGACGGGCAAATTTAACTCTCATTTCCCACCAGGAAGAGGAAATAACGAAAGGCTCAGCGTGCCGTGCCGGAACCAGATTAGGGCCTGAAGCCATCCTGCGGTGTTGCGGCCAGGTCACAAGAAAGCAAGTTGAAGAAAGGAGCTCAGGGGCACTGTAATTCACAAACCTGCAGAGTTATAAATGACAGCTATCGTCCAAAAATAGACTGAAGTAAGGCTGCCAAGAGGACTTGAAAGCGGGGCAGAATTGCAGGAAACCGATTTCAGGAGGTAGACTGGAATTGCATTGAAAGCATAGGAAAAGAGGCAGAACGTCCACAATGATGCACTTGGCCAAAAAGGGCGTATGCGTTTTTTCCTGAATATATTCAGGAAAAAACGCATACGCCCTTTTTGGCCAACCAAGCAAGCTTGCAAAGGAAATCTGCACTACAATGAAGTCTCACTTCCCCCCGGTCAAAAGGGCCATCTGAAAAAAGTGTAAAATCCAGAAAGGCAGGACAGGCCATGGAGAACTGGGAGCCTTGTTATGCTGATGGGCGGGATGTAAATTGCCAACAACCACTCAGGAGAAGTGTATGGTGTTTCCTGAAACATCTAAAAAACAAAGCAACAGAACCTAGGGCACTTCCACTTATGGTCCTATAGCTTAGGGAAATTAAAATCAAAAAGACACAGCCACCCCAATGTTTGGAACGGCTCTGTTTACAAGAACCTCGTTTACAGTACAAGTTCAACATCGCAGAAAGTGAAAAATGGATAAAGAAGTTGTGGTATTTACTTACAAAGCAATATCACTCAGCAATGAAATCTGTGTCATCAGGCCCTTAGCAGCACAATGAGTGGATTCAGGTATGATGATTCTAACTGAAATAAGTCACACAGAAAAAGAAACATCATAAGATATCAGTAATACACGGAATGTAAACTTGGCTACACAGGAACTGAATTACAGAACAGAACAGGGTCTCAAATTTAGAAAACCAATTTATTCTTGCTTAAGGGTAAAGGTGAGTTGGGGTGCTGCATAAAACCAGAGATTGAAATGAGCACAGATAAAGTTCCTTAAGCCAAATATGGAATAGACAAGAGCTACTCCTTGCTCAATGAAATGGACTCAACACCCCATATTAAACGCCTAAGAATGTACCTGACTAGTAAGTATCTTAAAACCTATGGATTGCTATGTCTCCGAAAGAGAATCAAGCAAGTGTACAGGGGCATAAACGCAGCAGTGATAGGATTGGAGAGGTTCGGTGAGCAAATGAAGACCCTTTGAAGTCATATTGCATGGTACCCATTCCATGGGTTTCAACTCTCCAGGTTTAAGGTATTCTTCCTTCAGCTAAAACATGCATGTGGAACCTAGAGTATGATCAACCATGTGATCGGGAGACGTGTTCAAATATGTCTCAGTTTTCGTACCCTGGTACTCGGGTGCAACATTCCAGACGCTTTACTAACACTCTCCCGACTTGGAGAGTCAGTCCCTTTAACCTCATGTTTGGCCCAGTTTGCAATTTCTGCGGAAGATGAACAAGAATAGCGAGAACCAATGAGAGGCTAGCTGGAGGTGTCTGGACGTGCAAATTTAACTCTCATTTCCCACCATGAAGAGGAATTAACCAAAGGCTCAGCTTGCCGGGCCGGAAACAGATTAGGGCCTGAAGCCATCCTGTGGCGTTGCGGCCAGGTCACAAGAAAGCGAGTTGAAGAAAGGAGCTCAGGGGCACTGTAATTCACAAACCTGCAGAGTTATAAATGACAGCTATCGTCCAAAAATAAACTGAAGTAAGGCTGCCAAGAGGACTTGAAAGCGGGGCAGAATTGCAGGAAACCGATTTCAGGAGGTAGACTGGAATTGCATTGAAAGCATAGGAAAAGAGGCAGAACGTCCACAGTGATGCACTTGGCCAAAAAGGGCGTATGCGTTTTTTCCTGAATATATTCAGGAAAAAACGCATACGCCCTTTTTGGCCAACCAAGCAAGCTTGCAAAGGAAATCTGCACTACAATGAAGTCTCACTTCCCCCCGGTCAAAAGGGCCATCTGAAAAAAGTGTAAAATCCAGAAAGGCAAGACAGGCCATGGAGAACTGGGAGCCTTGTTATGCTGATGGGCGGGATGTAAATTGCCAACAACCACTCGGGAGAAGTGTATGGTGTTTCCTGAAACATCTAAAAACAAAGCAACAGAACCTAGGGCACTTCCACTTATGGTCCTATAGCTTAGGGAAATTAAAATCAAAAAGACACAGCCACCCCAAAGTTTGGAACGGCTCTGTTGACAAGAACCTCATTTACAGTACAAGTTCAACATCGCAGAAAGTGAAAAATGGATAAAGAAGTTGTGGTATTTACTTACAAAGCAATATCACTCAGCAATGAAATCTGTGTCATCAGGCCCTTAGCAGCACAATGAGTGGATTCAGGTATGATGATTCTAACTGAAATAAGTCACACAGAAAAAGAAACATCATAAGATATCAGTAATACACGGAATGTAAACTTGGCTACACAGGAACTGAATTACAGAACAGAACAGGGTCTCAAATTTAGAAAACCAACTTATGCTTGCTTAAGGGGAAAGGTGAGTTGGGGTGCTGCATAAAACCAGAGATTGAAATGAGCACAGATAAAGTTCCTTAAGCCAAATATGGAATAGACAAGAGCTACTCCTTGCTCAACGAAATGGACTCAACACCGCATATTAAACGCCTAAGAATGTACCTGACTAGTAAGTATCTTAAAACCTATGGATTGCTATGTCTCCGAAAGAGAATCAAGCATGTGTACAGGGGCATAAACGCAGCAGTGATAGTTAGGAGAGGTTCGGTGAGCAAATGAAGACCCTTTGAAGTCATATTGCATGGTACCCATTACACGGGTCTTAACTCTCCAGGTTTAAGGTATTCTTCCTTCAGCTAAAACATGCATGTGGAACCCAGAGTATGATCAACCATGTGAACGGGAGATGTGTTCAAATATGTCTCAGTTTTCCTCCCCTGGTACTCGGGTGCAAAATTCCAGACGCTTTACTAACACTCTCCCCAGTTGGAGAGTCAGCGCCTTTAACCTCCTGTTTGGCCCAGTTTGCAATTTCTGCGGAAGATGAACAGGAATAGCGAGAACCAATGAGAGACTAGCTGGAGGTGTCTGGACGGGCAAATTTAACTCTCATTTCCCACCAGGAAGAGGAAATAACCAAAGGCTCAGCGTGCCGTGCCGGAACCAGATTAGGGCCTGAAGCCATCCTGCGGTGTTGCGGCCAGGTCACAAGAAAGCGAGTTGAAGAAAGGAGCTCAGGGGCACTGTAATTCACAAACCTGCAGAGTTATAAATGACAGCTATCGTCCAAAAATAGACTGAAGTAAGGCTGCCAAGAGGACTTGAAAGCGGGGCAGAATTGCAGGAAACCGATTTCAGGAGGTAGACTGGAATTGCATTGAAAGCATAGGAAAAGAGGCAGAACGTCCACAATGATGCACTTGGCCAAAAAGGGCGTATGCGTTTTTTCCTGAATATATTCAGGAAAAAACGCATACGCCCTTTTTGGCCAACCAAGCAAGCTTGCAAAGGAAATCTGCACTACAATGAAGTCTCACTTCCCCCCGGTCAAAAGGGCCATCTGAAAAAAGTGTAAAATCCAGAAAGGCAGGACAGGCCATGGAGAACTGGGAGCCTTGTTATGCTGATGGGCGGGATGTAAATTGCCAACAACCACTCGGGAGAAGTGTATGGTGTTTCCTGAAACATCTAAAAACAAAGCAACAGAACCTAGGGCACTTCCACTTATGGTCCTATAGCTTAGGGAAATTAAAATCAAAAAGACACAGCCACCCCAAAGTTTGGAACGGCTCTGTTGACAAGAACCTCATTTACAGTACAAGTTCAACATCGCAGAAAGTGAAAAATGGATAAAGAAGTTGTGGTATTTACTTACAAAGCAATATCACTCAGCAATGAAATCTGTGTCATCAGGCCCTTAGCAGCACAATGAGTGGATTCAGGTACGATGATTCTAACTGAAATAAGTCACACAGAAAAAGAAACATCATAAGATATCAGTAATACACGGAATGTAAACTTGGCTACACAGGAACTGAATTACAGTACAGAACAGGTTCTCAAATTTAGAAAACCAACTTATTCTTGCTTAAGGGTAAAAGTGAGTTGGGGTGCTGCATAAAACCAGAGATTGAAATGAGCACAGATAAAGTTCCTTAAGCCAAATATGGAATAGACAAGAGCTACTCCTTGCTCAACGAAATGGACTCAACACCCCATATTAAACGCCTAAGAATGTATCTGACTAGTAAGTATCTTAAAACCTATTGATTGCTATGTCTCCGAAAGAGAATCAAGCATGTGTACAGGGCCATAAACGCAGCAGTGATAGGATTGGAGAGGTTCGGTGAGCAAATGAAGACGCTTTGAAGTCATATTGCATGGTACCGTTTACACGGGTCTTAACTCTCCAGGTTTAAGGTATTCTTCCTTCAGCTAAAACATGCATGTGGAAGCCAAGTATGATCAACCATGTGAACGGGAGACATGTTCAAATATTTCTCAGTTTTCCTCCCCTGGTACTCGGGTGCAACATTCCAGACGCTTTACTAACACTCTCCCCACTTGGAGAGTCAGCGCCTTTAACCTCCTGTTTGGCCCAGTTTGCAATTTCTGCGGAAGATGAACAGGAATAGCGAGAACCAATGAGAGACTAGCTGGAGGTGTCTGGACGGGCAAATTTAACTCTCATTTCCCACCAGGAAGAGGAAATAACGAAAGGCTCTGCGTGCCGTGCCGGAACCAGATTAGGGCCTGAAGCCATCCTGCGGTGTTGCGGCCAGGTCACAAGAAAGCAAGTTGAAGAAAGGAGCTCAGGGGCACTGTAATTCACAAACCTGCAGAGTTATAAATGACAGCTATCGTCCAAAAATAGATTGAAGTAAGGCTGCCAAGAGGACTTGAAAGCGGGGCAGAATTGCAGGAAACCGATTTCAGGAGGTAGACTGGAATTGCATTGAAAGCATAGGAAAAGAGGCAGAACGTCCACAATGATGCACTTGGCCAAAAAGGGCGTATGCGTTTTTTCCTGAATATATTCAGGAAAAAATGCATACGCCCTTGTTGGTCAACCAAGCAAGCTTGCAAAGGAAATCTGCACTACAATGAAGTCTCACTTCCCCCCGGTCAAAAGGGCCATCTGAAAAAAGTGTAAAATCCAGAAAGGCAGGACAGGCCATGGAGAACTGGGAGCCTTGTTATGCTGATGGGCGGGATGTAAATTGCCAACAGACACTCGGGAGAAGTGTATGGTGTTTCCTGAAACATCTAAAAAACAAAGCAACAGAACCTAGGGCACTTCCACTTATGGTCCTATAGCTTAGGGAAATTAAAATCAAAAAGACACAGCCACCCCAAAGTTTGGAACGGCTCTGTTGACAAGAACCTCGTTTATAGTACAAGTTCAACATCGCAGAAAGTGAAAAATGGATAAAGAAGTTGTGGTATTTACTTACAAAGCAATATCACTCAGCAATGAAATCTGTGTCATCAGGCCCTTAGCAGCACAATGAGTGGATTCAGGTATGATGATTCTAACTGAAATAAGTCACACAGAAAAAGAAACATCATAAGATATCAGTAATACACGGAATGTAAACTTGGCTACACAGGAACTGAATTCCAAAACAGAACAGGGTCTCAAATTTAGAAAACCAACTTATGCTTGCTTAAGGGGAAAGGTGAGTTGGGGTGCTGCATAAAACCAGAGATTGAAATGAGCACAGATAAAGTTCCTTAAGCCAAATATGGAATAGACAAGAGCTACTCCTTGCTCAACGAAATGGACTCAACACCGCATATTAAACGCCTAAGAATGTACCGGACTTGTAAGTATCTTAAAACCTATGGATTGCTATGTCTCCGAAAGAGAATCAAGCATGTGTACAGGGGCATAAACGCAGCAGTGATAGGATTGGAGAGGTTCGGTGAGCAAATGAAGACCCTTTGAAATCATATTGCATGGTACCCATTCCACGGGTTTCAACTACCCAGGTTTTAGGTATTCTTCCTTCAGCTAAAACATGCATGTGGAACCCAGAGTATGATCAACCATGTGATCGGGAGACGTGTTCAAATATGTCTCAGTTTTCCTCCCCTGGTACTCGGGTGCAACATTCCAGACGCTTTACTAACACTCTCCCCACTTGGAGAGTCAGCGCCTTTAACCTCCGGTTTGGCACAGTTTGCAATTTCTGCGGAAGATGAACAGGAATAGCGAGAACCAATGAGAGGCTAGCTGGAGGTGTCTGGACGGGCAAATTTAACTCTCATTTCCCACCAGGAGGAGGAAATAACGAAAGGCTCAGCGTGCCGTGCCAGAACCAGATTAGGGCCTGAAACCATCCTGCGGTGTTGCGGCCAGGTCACAAGAAAGCGAGTTGAAGAAAGGAGCTCAGGGGCACTGTAATTCACAAACCTGCAGAGTTATAAATGACAGCTATCGTCCAAAAATAGACTGAAGTAAGGCTGCCAAGAGGACTTGAAAGCGGGGCAGAATTGCAGGAAACCGATTTCAGGAGGTAGACTGGAATTGCATTGAAAGCATAGGAAAAGAGGCAGAACGTCCACAATGATGCACTTGGCCAAAAAGGGCGTATGCGTTTTTTCCTGAATATATTCAGGAAAAAACGCATACGCCCTTTTTGGCCAACCAAGCAAGCTTGCAAAGGAAATCTGCACTACAATGAAGTCTCACTTCCCCCCGGTCAAAAGGGCCATCTGAAAAAAGTGTAAAATCCAGAAAGGCAGGACAGGCCATGGAGAACTGGGAGCCTTGTTATGCTGATGGGCGGGATGTAAATTGCCAACAACCACTGGGGAGAAGTGTATGGTGTTTCCTGAAACATCTAAAAAACAAAGCAACAGAACCTAGGGCACTTCCACTTATGGTCCTATAGCTTAGGGAAATTAAAATCAAAAAGACACAGCCACCCCAATGTTTGGAACGGCTCTGTTTACAAGAACCTCGTTTACAGTACAAGTTCAACATCGCAGAAAGTGAAAAATGGATAAAGAAGTTGTGGTATTTACTTACAAAGCAATATCACTCAGCAATGAAATCTGTGTCATCAGGCCCTTAGCAGCACAATGAGTGGATTCAGGTATGATGATTCTAACTGAAATAAGTCACACAGAAAAAGAAACATCATAAGATATCAGTAATACACGGAATGTAAACTTGGCTACACAGGAACTGAATTACAGAACAGAACAGGGTCTCAAATTTAGAAAACCAACTTATTCTTGCTTAAGGGTAAAGGTGAGTTGGGGTGCTGCATAAAACCAGAGATTGAAATGAGCACAGATAAAGTTCCTTAAGCCAAATATGGAATAGACAAGAGCTACTCCTTGCTCAATGAAATGGACTCAACACCCCATATTAAACGCCTAAGAATGTACCTGACTAGTAAGTATCTTAAAACCTATGGATTGCTATGTCTCCGAAAGAGAATCAAGCAAGTGTACAGGGGCATAAACGCAGCAGTGATAGGATTGGAGAGGTTCGGTGAGCAAATGAAGACCCTTTGAAGTCATATTGCATGGTACCCATTCCATGGGTTTCAACTCTCCAGGTTTAAGGTATTCTTCCTTCAGCTAAAACATGCATGTGGAACCTAGAGTATGATCAACCATGTGATCGGGAGACGTGTTCAAATATGTCTCAGTTTTCGTACCCTGGTACTCGGGTGCAACATTCCAGACGCTTTACTAACACTCTCCCGACTTGGAGAGTCAGTCCCTTTAACCTCCTGTTTGGCCCAGTTTGCAATTTCTGCGGAAGATGAACAAGAATAGCGAGAACCAATGAGAGGCTAGCTGGAGGTGTCTGGACGTGCAAATTTAACTCTCATTTCCCACCATGAAGAGGAATTAACCAAAGGCTCAGCTTGCCGGGCCGGAAACAGATTAGGGCCTGAAGCCATCCTGTGGCGTTGCGGCCAGGTCACAAGAAAGCGAGTTGAAGAAAGGAGCTCAGGGGCACTGTAATTCACAAACCTGCAGAGTTATAAATGACAGCTATCGTCCAAAAATAAACTGAAGTAAGGCTGCCAAGAGGACTTGAAAGCGGGGCAGAATTGCAGGAAACCGATTTCAGGAGGTAGACTGGAATTGCATTGAAAGCATAGGAAAAGAGGCAGAACGTCCACAGTGATGCACTTGGCCAAAAAGGGCGTATGCGTTTTTTCCTGAATATATTCAGGAAAAAACGCATACGCCCTTTTTGGCCAACCAAGCAAGCTTGCAAAGGAAATCTGCACTACAATGAAGTCTCACTTCCCCCCGGTCAAAAGGGCCATCTGAAAAAAGTGTAAAATCCAGAAAGGCAAGACAGGCCATGGAGAACTGGGAGCCTTGTTATGCTGATGGGCGGGATGTAAATTGCCAACAACCACTCGGGAGAAGTGTATGGTGTTTCCTGAAACATCTAAAAACAAAGCAACAGAACCTAGGGCACTTCCACTTATGGTCCTATAGCTTAGGGAAATTAAAATCAAAAAGACACAGCCACCCCAAAGTTTGGAACGGCTCTGTTGACAAGAACCTCATTTACAGTACAAGTTCAACATCGCAGAAAGTGAAAAATGGATAAAGAAGTTGTGGTATTTACTTACAAAGCAATATCACTCAGCAATGAAATCTGTGTCATCAGGTCCTTAGCAGCACAATGAGTGGATTCAGGTATGATGATTCTAACTGAAATAAGTCACACAGAAAAAGAAACATCATAAGATATCAGTAATACACGGAATGTAAACTTGGCTACACAGGAACTGAATTACAGAACAGAACAGGGTCTCAAATTTAGAAAACCAACTTATGCTTGCTTAAGGGGAAAGGTGAGTTGGGGTGCTGCATAAAACCAGAGATTGAAATGAGCACAGATAAAGTTCCTTAAGCCAAATATGGAATAGACAAGAGCTACTCCTTGCTCAACGAAATGGACTCAACACCGCATATTAAACGCCTAAGAATGTACCTGACTAGTAAGTATCTTAAAACCTATGGATTGCTATGTCTCCGAAAGAGAATCAAGCATGTGTACAGGGGCATAAACGCAGCAGTGATAGTTAGGAGAGGTTCGGTGAGCAAATGAAGACCCTTTGAAGTCATATTGCATGGTACCCATTACACGGGTCTTAACTCTCCAGGTTTAAGGTATTCTTCCTTCAGCTAAAACATGCATGTGGAACCCAGAGTATGATCAACCATGTGAACGGGAGATGTGTTCAAATATGTCTCAGTTTTCCTCCCCTGGTACTCGGGTGCAAAATTCCAGACGCTTTACTAACACTCTCCCCAGTTGGAGAGTCAGCGCCTTTAACCTCCTGTTTGGCCCAGTTTGCAATTTCTGCGGAAGATGAACAGGAATAGCGAGAACCAATGAGAGACTAGCTGGAGGTGTCTGGACGGGCAAATTTAACTCTCATTTCCCACCAGGAAGAGGAAATAACCAAAGGCTCAGCGTGCCGTGCCGGAACCAGATTAGGGCCTGAAGCCATCCTGCGGTGTTGCGGCCAGGTCACAAGAAAGCAAGTTGAAGAAAGGAGCTCAGGGGCACTGTAATTCACAAACCTGCAGAGTTATAAATGACAGCTATCGTCCAAAAATAGACTGAAGTAAGGCTGCCAAGAGGACTTGAAAGCGGGGCAGAATTGCAGGAAACCGATTTCAGGAGGTAGACTGGAATTGCATTGAAAGCATAGGAAAAGAGGCAGAACGTCCACAATGATGCACTTGGCCAAAAAGGGCGTATGCGTTTTTTCCTGAATATATTCAGGAAAAAACGCATACGCCCTTTTTGGCCAACCAAGCAAGCTTGCAAAGGAAATCTGCACTACAATGAAGTCTCACTTCCCCCCGGTCAAAAGGGCCATCTGAAAAAAGTGTAAAATCCAGAAAGGCAGGACAGGCCATGGAGAACTGGGAGCCTTGTTATGCTGATGGGCGGGATGTAAATTGCCAACAACCACTCGGGAGAAGTGTATGGTGTTTCCTGAAACATCTAAAAACAAAGCAACAGAACCTAGGGCACTTCCACTTATGGTCCTATAGCTTAGGGAAATTAAAATCAAAAAGACACAGCCACCCCAAAGTTTGGAACGGCTCTGTTGACAAGAACCTCATTTACAGTACAAGTTCAACATCGCAGAAAGTGAAAAATGGATAAAGAAGTTGTGGTATTTACTTACAAAGCAATATCACTCAGCAATGAAATCTGTGTCATCAGGCCCTTAGCAGCACAATGAGTGGATTCAGGTACGATGATTCTAACTGAAATAAGTCACACAGAAAAAGAAACATCATAAGATATCAGTAATACACGGAATGTAAACTTGGCTACACAGGAACTGAATTACAGAACAGAACAGGTTCTCAAATTTAGAAAACCAACTTATTCTTGATTAAGGGTAAAAGTGAGTTGGGGTGCTGCATAAAACCAGAGATTGAAATGAGCACAGATAAAGTTCCTTAAGCCAAATATGGAATAGACAAGAGCTACTCCTTGCTCAACGAAATGGACTCAACACCCCATATTAAACGCCTAAGAATGTACCTGACTAGTAAGTATCTTAAAACCTATGGATTGCTATGTCTCCGAAAGAGAATCAAGCATGTGTACAGGGGCATAAACGCAGCAGTGATAGGATTGGAGAGGTTCGGTGAGCAAATGAAGACGCTTTGAAGTCATATTGCATGGTACCCTTTACACGGGTCTCAACTCTCCAGGTTTAAGGTATTCTTCCTTCAGCTAAAACATGCATGTGGAACCCAAGTATGATCAACCATGTGAACGGGAGACGTGTTCAAATATGTCTCAGTTTTCCTCCCCTGGTACTCGGGTGCAACATTCCAGACGCTTTACTAACACTCTCCCCACTTGGAGAGTCAGCGCCTTTAACCTCCTGTTTGGCCCAGTTTGCAATTCCTGCGGAAGATGAACAGGAATAGCGAGAACCAATGAGAGGCTAGATGGAGGTGTCTGGACGGGCAAATTTAACTCTCATTTCCCACCAGGAAGAGGAATTAACCAAAGGCTCAGCATGCCAGGCCGGAACCAGATTAGGGCCTGAAGCCATCCTGCGGTGTTGCGGCCAGCTCACAAGAAAGCGAGTTGAAGAAAGGAGCTCAGGGGCACTGTAATTCACAAACCTGCAGAGTTATAAATGACAGCTATCGTCCAAAAATAGACTGAAGTAAGGCTGCCAAGAGGACTTGAAAGTGGGGCAGAATTGCAGGAAACCGATTTCAGGAGGTAGACTGGAATTGCATTGAAAGCATAGGAAAAGAGGCAGAACGTCCACAATGATGCACTTGGCCAAAAAGGGCGTATGCGTTTTTTCCTGAATATATTCAGGAAAAAACGCATACGCCCTTTTTGGCCAACCAAGCAAACTTGCAAAGGAAATCTGCACTACAATGAAGTCTCACTTCCCCCCGGTCAAAAGGGCCATCTGAAAAAAGTGTAAAATCCAGAAAGGCAGGACAGGCCATGGAGAACTGGGAGCCTTGTTATGCTGATGAGCGGTATGTAAATTGCCAACAGACACTCAGGAGAAGTGTATGGTGTTTCCTGAAACATCTAAAAAACAAAGCAACAGAGCATAGGGCACTTCCACTTATGGTCCTATAGCTTAGGGAAATTAAAACCAAAAAGACACAGCCACCCCAAAGTTTGGGACGCCTCTGTTTACAAGAACCTCGTTTACAGTACAAGTTCAACATCGCAGAAAGTGAAAAATGGATAAAGAAGTTGTGGTATTTACTTACAAAGCAATATCACTCAGCAATGAAATCTATGTCATCAGGCCCTTAGCAGCACAATGAGTGGATTCAGGTATGATGATTCTAACTGAAATAAGTCACACAGAAAAAGAAACATCATAAGATATCAGTAATACACGGAATGTAAACTTGGCTACACAGGAACTGAATTACAGAACAGAACAGGGTCTCAAATTTAGAAAACCAACTTATGCTTGCTTAAGGGGAAAGGTGAGTTGGGGTGCTGCATAAAACCAGAGATTGAAATGAGCACAGATAAAGTTCCTTAAGCCAAATATGGAATAGACAAGAGCTACTCCTTGCTCAACGAAATGGACTCAACACCGCATATTAAATGCCTAAGAATGTACCTGACTAGTAAGTATCTTAAAACCTATGGATTGCTATGTCTCCAAAAGAGAACCAAGCATGTGTACAGGGGCATAAACGCAGCAGTGATAGGATTGGAGAGGTTTGGTGAGCAAATGAAGACCCTTTGAAGTCATATTGCATGGTACCCATTACACGGGTCTCAACTCTCCAGGTTTAAGGTATTCTTCCTTCAGCTAAAACATGCATGTGGAACCCAAGTATGATCAACCATGTGAACGGGAGACGTGTTCAAATATGTCTCAGTTTTCCTCCCCTGGTACTCGGGTGCAACATTCCAGACGCTTTACTAACACTCTCCCCATTTGGAGAGTCAGCGCCTTTAACCTTCTGTATGGCCCAGTTTGCAATTTCTGCGGAAGATGAACAGGAATAGCGAGAACCAATGGAGACTAGCTGGAGGTGTCTGGACGGGCAAATTTAACTCTCATTTCCTACCAGGAAGAGGAATTAACCAAAGGCTCAGCGTGCCGTGCTGGAACCAGATTAGGGCCTGAAGCCATCCTGCGGTGTTGCGGCCAGCTCACAAGAAAGCGAGTTGAAGAAAGGAGCTCAGGGGCACTGTAATTCACAAACCTGCAGAGTTATAAATGACAGCTATCGTCCAAAAATAGACTGAAGTAAGGCTGCCAAGAGGACTTGAAAGTGGGGCAGAATTGCAGGAAACCGATTTCAGGAGGTAGACTGGAATTGCATTGAAAGCATAGGAAAAGAGGCAGAACGTCCACAATGATGCACTTGGCCAAAAAGGGCGTATGCGTTTTTTCCTGAATATATTCAGGAAAAAACGCATACGCCCTTTTTGGCCAACCAAGCAAGCTTGCAAAGGAAATCTGCACTACAATGAAGTCTCACTTCCCCCCGGTCAAAAGGGCCATCTGAAAAAAGTGTAAAATCCAGAAAGGCAGGACAGGCCATGGAGAACTGGGAGCCTTGTTATGCTGATGGGCGGGATGTAAATTGCCAACAACCACTCGGGAGAAGTGTATGGTGTTTCCTGAAACATCTAAAAAACAAAGCAACAGAACCTAGGGCACTTCCACTTATGGTCCTATAGCTTAGAGAAATTAAAATCAAAAAGACACAGCCACCCCAAAGTTTGGAATGGCTCTGTTTACAAGAACCTCGTTTACAGTACAAGTTCAACATCGCAGAAAGTGAAAAATGGATAAAGAAGTTGTGGTATTTACTTACAAAGCAATATCACTCAGCAATGAAATCTGTGTCATCAGGCCCTTAGCAGCACAATGTGTGGATTCAGGTATCATGATTCTAACTGAAATAAGTCACACAGAAAAAGAAACATCATAAGATATCAGTAATACACGGAATGTAACCTTGGCTACACAGGAACTGAATTACAGAACAGAACAGGGTCTCAAATTTAGAAAACCAACTTATGCTTGCTTAAGGGTAAAGGTGAGTTGTGGTGCTGCATAAAACCAGAGATTGAAATGAGCACAGATAAAGTTCCTTAAGTCAAATATGGAATAGACAAGAGCTACTCCTTGCTCAACGAAATGGACTCAACACCGCATATTAAACGCCTAAGAATGTACCTGACTAGTAAGTATCGTAAAACTTATGGATTGCTATGTCTCCAAAAGAGAATCAAGCATGTGTACAGGGGCATAAACGCAGCAGTGATAGGATTGGAGAGGTTCGGTGAGCAAATGAAGACCCTTTGAAGTCATATTGCATGGTACCCATTCCACGGGTCTCAACTACCCAGGTTTAAGGTATTCTTCCTTCAGCTAAAACATGCATGTGGAACCTAGAGTATGATCAACCATGTGATCGGGAGACGTGTTCAAATGTGTCTCAGTTTTCTTACCCTGGTACTCGGGTGCAACATTCCAGACGCATTACTAACACTCTCCCGACTTGGAGAGTCAGTCCCTTTAACCTCCTGTTTGGCCCAGTTTGCAATTTCAGTGGAAGATGAACAGGAATAGCGAGAACCAATGAGAGGCTAGCTGGAGGTGTCTGGATGGGCAAATTTAACTCTCATTTCCCACCAGGAAGAGGAATTAACCAAAGGCTCAGCGTGCCGTGCCAGAACCAGATTAGGGCCTGAAGCCATCCTGCGGTGTTGCGGCCAGGTCACAAGAAAGCGAGTTGAAGAAAGGAGCTCAGGGGCACTGTAATTCACAAACCTGCAGAGTTATAAATGACAGCTATCGTCCAAAAATAGACTGAAGTAAGGCTGCCAAGAGGACTTGAAAGCGGGGCAGAATTGCAGGAAACCGATTTCAGGAGGTAGACTGGAATTGCATTGAAAGCATAGGAAAAGAGGCAGAACGTCCACAATGATGCACTTGGCCAAAAAGGGCGTATGCGTTTTTTGCTGAATATATTCAGGAAAAAACGCATACGCCCTTTTTGGCCAACCAAGCAAGCTTGCAAAGGACATCTGCACTACAATGAAGTCTCACTTCCCCCCGGTCAAAAGGGCCATCTGAAAAAAGTGTAAAATCCAGAAAGGCAGGACAGGCCATGGAGAACTGGGAGCCTTGTTATGCTGATGGGCGGGATGTAAATTGCCAACAGACACTCAGGAGAAGTGTATGGTGTTTCCTGAAACATCTAAAAAACAAAGTAACAGAGCCTAGGGCACTGCCACTTATGGTCCTATAGCTTAGGGAAATTAAAATCAAAAAGACACAGCCACCCCATAGTTTGGGACGCCTCTGTTTACAAGAACCTCGTTTACAGTACAAGTTCAATATCACAGAAAGTGAAAAATGGATAAAGAACTTGTGGTACTTACATACAATGCAGTATCACTCAGCAATGAAATCTATGTCATCAGGCCCGTAGCAGCATAATGAGTAGATTCAGGTACGATGATTCTAACTGAAATAAGTCACACAGAAAAAGAAACATCATAAGATATCAGTAATACACGGAATGTAAACTTGGCTACACAGGAACTGAATTCCAAAACAGAACAGGTTCTCAAATTTAGAAAACCAACTTATGCTTGCTTAAGGGGAAAGGTGACTTGGGGTGCTGCATAAAACCAGAGATTGAAATGAGCACAGATAAAGTTCCTTAAGCCAAATATGGAATAGACAAGAGCTACTCCTTGCTCAACGAAATGGACTCAACACCGCATATTAAACGCCGAAGAATGCACCTGACTAGTAACTATCTAAAAACCTATGGATTGCTATGTCTCCGAAAGAGAATCAAGCATGTGTACAGGGGCATAAACGCAGCAGTGATAGGATTGGAGAGGTTCGGTGAGCAAATGAAGACCCTTTGAAGTCATATTGCATGGTACCCATTCCACGGGTTTCAACTACCCAGGTTTTAGGTATTCTTCCTTCAGCTAAAACATGCATGTGGAACCCAGAGTATGATCAACCATGTGATCGGGAGACTTGTTCAAATATGTCTCAGTTTTCCTCCCCTGGTACTCGGGTGCAACATTCCAGACGCTTTACTCACACTCTCCCCACTTGGAGAGTCAACGCCTTTAACCTCCTGTTTGGCACAGTTTGCAATTTCTGCGGAAGATGAACAGGAATAGGGAGAACCAATGAGAGACTAGCTGGAGGTGTCTGGACGGGCAAATTTAACTCTCATTTCCCACCAGGAAGAGGAAATAACCAAAGGCTCAGCATGCCGTACCGGAACCAGATTAGGGCCTGAAGCCATCCTGCGGTGTTGCGGCCAGGTCACAAGAAAGCGAGTTGAAGAAAGGAGCTCAGGGGCACTGTAATTCACAAACCTGCAGAGTTATAAATGACAGCTATCGTCCAAAAATAGACTGAAGTAAGGCTGCCAAGAGGACTTGAAAGCGGGGCAGAATTGCAGGAAACCGATTTCAGGAGGTAGACTGGAATTGCATTGAAAGCATAGGAAAAGAGGCAGAACGTCCACAATGATGCACTTGGCCAAAAAGGGCGTATGCGTTTTTTCCTGAATATATTCAGGAAAAAACGCATACGCCCTTTTTGGCCAACCAAGCAAGCTTGCAAAGGAAATCTGCACTACAATGAAGTCTCACTTCCCCCCAGTCAAAAGGACCATCTGAAAAAAGTGTAAAATCCAGAAAGGCAGGACAGGCCATGGAGAACTGGGAGCCTTGTTATGCTGAAGGGCGGGATGTAAATTGCCAACAGACACTAGGGAGAAGTGTATGGTGTTTCCTGAAACATCTAAAAAACAAAGCAACAGAGCCTAGGGCACTGCCACTTATGGTCCTATAGCTTAGGGAAATTAAAATCAAAAAGACACAGCCACCCCAAAGTTTGGTACGCCTCTGTTTACAAGAACCTCGTTTACAGTACAAGTTCAACATCGCAGAAAGTGAAAAATGGATAAAGAAGTTGTGGTATTTACTTACAAAGCAATATCACTCAGCAATGAAATGTATGTCATCAGGCCCTTAGCAGCACAATGAGTGGATTCAGGTATGATGATTCTAACTGAAATAAGTCACACAGAAAAAGAAACATCATAAGATATCAGTAATACACGGAATGTAAACTTGGCTACACAGGAACTGAATTACAGAACAGAACAGGGTCTCAAATTTAGAAAACCAACTTATGCTTGCTTAAGGGTAAAGGTGAGTTGGGGTGCTGCATAAAACCAGAGATTGAAATGAGCACAGACAAAGTTCCTTAAGCCAAATATGGAATAGACAAGAGCTACTCCTTGCTCAACGAAATGGACTCAACACCCCATATTAAACGCCTAAGAATGTACCTGACTAGTAAGTATCTTAAAACCTATGGATTGCTATGTCTCCAAAAGAGAACCAAGCATGTGTACAGGGGCATAAACGCAGCAGTGATAGGATTGGAGAGGTTTGGTGAGCAAATGAAGACCCTTTGAAGTCATATTGCATGGTACCCATTCCACGGGTTTCAACTACCCGGATTTAAGGTATTCTTCCTTCAGCTAAAACATGCATGTGGAACCTAGAGTATGATCAACCATGTGATCGGGAGACGTGTTCAAATATTTCTCAGTTTTCGTACCCTGGTACTCGGGTGCAAGATTCCAGACGCTTTACTAACACTCTCCCGACTTGGAGAGTCAGTCCCTTTAACCTCCTGTTTGGCCCAGTTTGCAATTTCTGCGGAAGATGAACAGGAATAGCGAGAACCAATGAGAGACAAGCTGGAGGTGTCTGGACGGGCAAATTTAACTCTCATTTCCCACCAGGAAGAGGAATTAACCAAAGGCTCAGCATGCCGTGCCGGAACCAGATTAGGGCCTGAAGCCATCCTGCGGTGTTGCGGCCAGCTCACAAGAAAGCGAGTTGAAGAAAGGAGCTCAGGGGCACTGTAATTCACAAACCTGCAGAGTTATAAATGACAGCTATCGTCCAAAAATAGACTGAAGTAAGGCTGCCAAGAGGACTTGAAAGTGGGGCAGAATTGCAGGAAACCGATTTCAGGAGGTAGACTGGAATTGCATTGAAAGCATAGGAAAAGAGGCAGAACGTCCACAATGATGCACTTGGCCAAAAAGGGCGTATGCGTTTTTTCCTGAATATATTCAGGAAAAAACGCATACGCCCTTTTTGGCCAACCAAGCAAGCTTGCAAAGGAAATCTGCACTACAATGAAGTCTCACTTCCCCCCGGTCAAAAGGGTCATCTGAAAAAAGTGTAAAATCCAGAAAGGCAACAGGCCATGGAGAACTGGGAGCCTTGTTATGCTGATGGGCGGGATGTAAATTGCCAACAGACACTTGGGAGAAGTGTATGGTGTTTCCTGAAACATCTAAAAAACAAAGCAACAGAGCCTAGGGCACTTCCACTTATGGTCCTATAGCTTAGGGAAATTAAAATCAAAAAGACACAGCCACCCCAAAGTTTGGAACGGCTCTGTTTACAAGAACCTCGTTTACAGTACAAGTTCAACATCGCAGAAAGTCAAAAATGGATAAAGAAGTTGTGGTATTCACTTACAAAGCAATATCACTCAGCAATGAAATGTATGTCATCAGGCCCTTAGCAGCACAATGAGTGGATTCAGGTATGATGATTCTAACTGAAATAAGTCACACAGAAAAAGAAACATCATGAGATATCACTAATACACGGAATGTAAACTTGGCTACACAGGAACTGAATTACAGAACAGAACAGGTTCTCAAATTTAGAAAACCAACTTATGCTTGCTTAAGGGGAAAGGTGAGTTGGGGTGCTGCATAAAACCAGAGATTGAAATGAGCACAGATAAAGTTCCTTAAGCCAAATATGGAATAGACAAGAGCTACTCCTTGCTCAACGAAATGGACTCAACACCGCATATTAAACGCCTAAGAATGTACCTGACAAGTAAGTATCTTAAAACCTATGGATTGTTATGTCTCCGAAAGAGAATCAAGCATGTATACAGGGGCATAAACGCAGCAGTGATAGGATTGGAGATGTTAAGTGAGCAAATGAAGACCCTTTGAAGTCATATTGCATGGTACCCATTCCACGGGTTTCAACTACCCAGGTTTTAGGTATTCTTCCTTCAGCTAAAACATGCATGTGGAACCCAGAGTATGATCAACCATGTGATCGGGAGACGTGTTCAAATATGTCTCAGTTTTCCTCCCCTGGTACTCGGGTGCAACATTCCAGACGCTTTACTAACACTCTCCTCACTTGGAGAGTCAGCGCCTTTAACCTCCTGTTTGGCACAGTTTGCAATTTCTGCGGAAGATGAACAGGAATAGCGAGATCCAATGAGAGGCTAGCTGGAGATGTCTGGACGGGCAAATTTAACTCTCATTTCCCACCAGGAAGAGGAAATAACCAAAGGCTCAGCGTGCCGTACCGGAACCAGATTAGGGCCTGAAGCCATCCTGCGGTGTTGCGGCCAGCTCAAAAGAAAGCGAGTTGAAGAAAGGAGCTCAGGGGCACTGTAATTCACAAACCTGCAGAGTTATAAATGACAGCTATCGTCCAAAAATAGACTGAAGTAAGGCTGCCAAGAGGACTTGAAAGCGGGGCAGAATTGCAGGAAACCGATTTCAGGAGGTAGACTGGAATTGCATTGAAAGCATAGGAAAAGAGGCAGAACGTCCGCAATGATGCACTTGGCCAAAAGGGGCGTATGCGTTTTTTCCTGAATATATTCAGGAAAAAACGCATACGCCCTTTTTGGCCAACCAAGCAAGCTTGCAAAGGAAATCTGCACTACAATGAAGTCTCACTTCCCCCCGGTCAAAAGGGCCATCTGAAAAAAGTGTAAAATCCAGAAAGGCAGGACAGGCCATGGAGAACTGGGAGCCTTGTTATGCTGATGGGCGGGATGTAAATTGCCAACAACCACTCGGGAGAAGTGTATGGTGTTTCCTGAAACATCTAAAAAACAAAGCAACAGAACCTAGGGCACTTCCACTTATGGTCCTATAGCTTAGGGAAATTAAAATCAAAAAGACACAGCCACCCCAAAGTTTGGAACGGCTCTGTTTACAAGAACCTCGTTTACAGTACAAGTTCAACATCGCAGAAAGTGAAAAATGGATAAAGAATTTGTGGTATTTATTTACAAAGCAATATCACGCAGCAATGAAATCTGTGTCATCAGGCCCTTAGCAGCACAATGAGTGGATTCAGGTATGATGATTCTAACTGAAATAAGTCACACAGAAAAAGAAACATCATAAGATATCAGTAATACACGGAATGGAAACTTGGCTACACAGGAACTGAATTACAGAACAGAACAGGGTCTCAAATTTAGAAAACCAACTTATTCTTGCTTAAGGGTAAAGGTGAGTTGGGGTGCTGCATAAAACCAGAGATTGAAATGAGCACAGATAAAGTTCCTTAAGCCAAATATGGAATAGACAAGAGCTACTCCTTGCTCAACGAAATGGACTCAACACCCCATATTAAACGCCTAAGAATGTACCTGACTAGTAAGTATCTTAAAACCTATGGATTGCTATGTCTCCGAAAGAGAACCAAGCATGTGTACAGGGGCATAAACGCAGCAGTGATAGGATTGGAGAGGTTCGGTGAGCAAATGAAGACCCTTTGATGTCATATTGCATGGTACCCATTCCACGGGTTTCAACTACCCAGGTTTAAGGTATTCTTCCTTCAGCTAAAACATGCATGTGGAAACTAGAGTATGATCAACCATGTGATCGGGAGACGTGTTCAAATATGTCTCAGTTTTCGTACCCTGGTACTCGGGTGCAACATTCCAGACGCTTTACTAACACTCTCCCGACTTGGAGAGTCAGTCCCTTTAACCTCCTGTTTGGCCCAGTTTGCAATTTCTGCGGAAGATGAATAGGAATAGTGAGAACCAATTAGAGGCTAGCTGGAGGTGTCTGGACGGGCAAATTTAACTCTCATTTCCCACCAGGAAGAGGAATTAACCAAAGGCTCAGCGTGCCGTGCCGGAACCAGATTAGGGCCTGAAGCCATCCTGCGGTGTTGCGGCCAGCTCAAAAGAAAGCGAGTTGAAGAAAGGAGCTCAGGGGCACTGTAATTCACAAACCTGCAGAGTTATAAATGACAGCTATCGTCCAAAAATAGACTGAAGTAAGGCTGCCAAGAGGACTTGAAAGCGGGGCAGAATTGCAGGAAACCGATTTCAGGAGGTAGACTGGAATTGCATTGAAAGCATAGGAAAAGAGGCAGAACGTCCACAATGATGCACTTGGCCAAAAAGGGCGTATGCGTTTTTTCCTGAATATATTCAGGAAAAAACGCATACGCCCTTTTTGGCCAACCAAGCAAGCTTGCAAAGGAAATCTGCACTACAATGAAGTCTCACTTCCCCCCGGTCAAAAGGGCCATCTGAAAAAAGTGTAAAATCCAGAAAGGCAGGACAGGCCATGGAGAACTGGGAGCCTTGTTATGCTGATGGGCGGGATGTAAATTGCCAACAACCACTCGGGAGAATTGTATGGTGTTTCCTGAAACATCTAAAAAACAAAGCAACAGAACCTAGGGCACTTCCACTTATGGTCCTATAACTTAGGGAAATTAAAATCCAAAAGACACAGCCACCCCAAAGTTTGGAACGGCTCTGTTTACAAGAACCTCGTTTACAGTACAAGTTCAACATCGCAGAAAGTGAAAAATGGATAAAGAAGTTGTGGTATTTACTTACAAAGCAATATCACTCAGCAATGAAATCTGTGTCATCAGGACCTTAGCAGCACAATGAGTGGATTCAGGTATGATGATTCTAACTGAAATAAGTCACACAGGAAAAGAAACATCATAAGATATCAGTAATACACGGAATGGAAACTTGGCTACACAGGAACTGAATTACAGAACAGAACAGGGTCTCAAATTTAGAAAACCAACTTATGCTTGCTTAAGGGGAAAGGTGAGTTGGGGTGCTGCATAAAACCAGAGATTGAAATGAGCACAGATAAAGTTCCTTAAGCCAAATATGGAATAGACAAGAGCTACTCCTTGCTCAACGAAATGGACTCAACACCCCATATTAAACGCCTAAGAATGTACCTGACTAGTAAGTATCTTAAAACCTATGGATTGCTATGTCTCCGAAAGAGAATCAAGCATGTGTACAGGGGCATAAACGCAGCAGTGATAGGATTGGAGAGGTTCGGTGAGCAAATGAAGACCTTTTGAAGTCATATTGCATGGTACCCATTCCACGGGTTTCAACTACCCAGGTTTTAGGTATTCTTCCTTCAGCTAAAACATGCATGTGGAACCTAGAGTATGATCAACCATGTGATCGGGAGTCGTGTTCAAATATGTCTCAGTTTTTGTACCCTGGTACTCGGGTGCAACATTCCAGACGCTTTACTTACACTCTCCCCACTTGGAGAGTCAGTCCCTTTAACCTCCTGTTTGGCCCAGTTTGCAATTTCTGTGGAAGATGAACAGGAATAGCGAGAACCAATGAGAGACTAGCTGGAGGTGTCTGGATGGGCAAATTTAACTCTCATTTCCCACCAGGAAGAGGAAATAACCAAAGGCTCAGCGTGCCGTGCCGGAACCAGATTAGGGCCTGAAGCCATCCTGCGGTGTTGCAGCCAGGTCACAAGAAAGCGAGTTGAAGAAAGGAGCTCAGGGGCACTGTAATTCACAAACCTGCAGAGTTATAAATGACAGCTATCGTCCAAAAATAGACTGAAGTAAGGCTGCCAAGAGGACTCGAAAGCGGGGCAGAATTGCAGGAAACCGATTTCAGGAGGTAGACTGGAATTGCATTGAAAGCATAGGAAAAGAGGCAGAACGTCCACAATGATGCACTTGGCCAAAAAGGGCGTATGCGTTTTTTCCTGAATATATTCAGGAAAAAACGCATACGCCCTTTTTGGCCAACCAAGCAAGCTTGCAAAGGAAATCTGCACTACAATGAAGTCTCACTTCCCCCCGGTCAAAAGGGCCATCTGAAAAAAGTGTAAAATCCAGAAAGGCAGGACAGGCCATGGAGAACTGGGAGCCTTGTTATGCTGATGGGCGGGATGTAAATTGCCAACAACCACTCGGGAGAATTGTATGGTGTTTCCTGAAACATCTAAAAAACAAAGCAACAGAACCTAGGGCACTTCCACTTATGGTCCTATAACTTAGGGAAATTAAAATCCAAAAGACACAGCCACCCCAAAGTTTGGAACGGCTCTGTTTACAAGAACCTCGTTTACAGTACAAGTTCAACATCGCAGAAAGTGAAAAATGGATAAAGAAGTTGTGGTATTTACTTACAAAGCAATATCACTCAGCAATGAAATCTGTGTCATCAGGACCTTAGCAGCACAATGAGTGGATTCAGGTATGATGATTCTAACTGAAATAAGTCACACAGGAAAAGAAACATCATAAGATATCAGTAATACACGGAATGGAAACTTGGCTACACAGGAACTGAATTACAGAACAGAACAGGGTCTCAAATTTAGAAAACCAACTTATGCTTGCTTAAGGGGAAAGGTGAGTTGGGGTGCTGCATAAAACCAGAGATTGAAATGAGCACAGATAAAGTTCCTTAAGCCAAATATGGAATAGACAAGAGCTACTCCTTGCTCAATGAAATGGACTCAACACCCCATATTAAACGCCTAAGAATGTACCTGACTAGTAAGTATCTTAAAACCTATGGATTGCTATGTCTCCGAAAGAGAATCAAGCATGTGTACAGGGGCATAAACGCAGCAGTGATAGGATTGGAGAGGTTCGGTGAGCAAATGAAGACCTTTTGAAGTCATATTGCATGGTACCCATTCCACGGGTTTCAACTACCCAGGTTTTAGGTATTCTTCCTTCAGCTAAAACATGCATGTGGAACCTAGAGTATGATCAACCATGTGATCGGGAGTCGTGTTCAAATATGTCTCAGTTTTTGTACCCTGGTACTCGGGTGCAACATTCCAGACGCTTTACTTACACTCTCCCCACTTGGAGAGTCAGTCCCTTTAACCTCCTGTTTGGCCCAGTTTGCAATTTCTGTGGAAGATGAACAGGAATAGCGAGAACCAATGAGAGACTAGCTGGAGGTGTCTGGATGGGCAAATTTAACTCTCATTTCCCACCAGGAAGAGGAAATAACCAAAGGCTCAGCGTGCCGTGCCGGAACCAGATTAGGGCCTGAAGCCATCCTGCGGTGTTGCAGCCAGGTCACAAGAAAGCGAGTTGAAGAAAGGAGCTCAGGGGCACTGTAATTCACAAACCTGCAGAGTTATAAATGACAGCTATCGTCCAAAAATAGACTGAAGTAAGGCTGCCAAGAGGACTCGAAAGCGGGGCAGAATTGCAGGAAACCGATTTCAGGAGGTAGACTGGAATTGCATTGAAAGCATAGGAAAAGAGGCAGAACGTCCACAATGATGCACTTGGCCAAAAAGGGCGTATGCGTTTTTTCCTGAATATATTCAGGAAAAAACGCATACGCCCTTTTTGGCCAACCAAGCAAGCTTGCAAAGGAAATCTGCACTACAATGAAGTCTCACTTCCCCCCGGTCAAAAGGGCCATCTGAAAAAAGTGTAAAATCCAGAAAGGCAGGACAGGCCATGGAGAACTGGGAGCCTTGTTATGCTGATGGGCGGGATGTAAATTGCCAACAACCACTCGGGAGAATTGTATGGTGTTTCCTGAAACATCTAAAAAACAAAGCAACAGAACCTAGGGCACTTCCACTTATGGTCCTATAGCTTAGGGAAATTAAAATCCAAAAGACACAGCCACCCCAAAGTTTGGAACGGCTCTGTTTACAAGAACCTCGTTTACAGTACAAGTTCAACATCGCAGAAAGTGAAAAATGGATAAAGAAGTTGTGGTATTTACTTACAAAGCAATATCACTCAGCAATGAAATCTGTGTCATCAGGCCCTTAGCAGCACAATGAGTGGATTCAGGTATGATGATTCTAACTGAAATAAGTCACACAGGAAAAGAAACATCATAAGATATCAGTAATACACGGAATGGAAACTTGGCTACACAGGAACTGAATTACAGAACAGAACAGGGTCTCAAATTTAGAAAACCAACTTATGCTTGCTTAAGGGGAAAGGTGAGTTGGGGTGCTGCATAAAACCAGAGATTGAAATGAGCACAGATAAAGTTCCTTAAGCCAAATATGGAATAGACAAGAGCTACTCCTTGCTCAACGAAATGGACTCAACACCCCATATTAAACGCCTAAGAATGTACCTGACTAGTAAGTATCTTAAAACCTATGGATTGCTATGTCTCCGAAAGAGAATCAAGCATGTGTACAGGGGCATAAACGCAGCAGTGATAGGATTGGAGAGGTTCAGTGAGCAAATGAAGACCTTTTGAAGTCATATTGCATGGTACCCATTCCACGGGTTTCAACTACCCAGGTTTTAGGTATTCTTCCTTCAGCTAAAACATGCATGTGGAACCTAGAGTATGATCAACCATGTGATCGGGAGTCGTGTTCAAATATGTCTCAGTTTTTGTACCCTGGTACTCGGGTGCAACATTCCAGACGCTTTACTTACACTCTCCCCACTTGGAGAGTCAGTCCCTTTAACCTCCTGTTTGGCCCAGTTTGCAATTTCTGTGGAAGATGAACAGGAATAGCGAGAACCAATGAGAGACTAGCTGGAGGTGTCTGGATGGGCAAATTTAACTCTCATTTCCCACCAGGAAGAGGAAATAACCAAAGGCTCAGCGTGCCGTGCCGGAACCAGATTAGGGCCTGAAGCCATCCTGCGGTGTTGCAGCCAGGTCACAAGAAAGCGAGTTGAAGAAAGGAGCTCAGGGGCACTGTAATTCACAAACCTGCAGAGTTATAAATGACAGCTATCGTCCAAAAATAGACTGAAGTAAGGCTGCCAAGAGGACTCGAAAGCGGGGCAGAATTGCAGGAAACCGATTTCAGGAGGTAGACTGGAATTGCATTGAAAGCATAGGAAAAGAGGCAGAACGTCCACAATGATGCACTTGGCCAAAAAGGGCGTATGCGTTTTTTCCTGAATATATTCAGGAAAAAACGCATACGCCCTTTTTGGCCAACCAAGCAAGCTTGCAAAGGAAATCTGCACTACAATGAAGTCTCACTTCCCCCCGGTCAAAAGGGCCATCTGAAAAAAGTGTAAAATCCAGAAAGGCAGGACAGGCCATGGAGAACTGGGAGCCTTGTTATGCTGATGGGCGGGATGTAAATTGCCAACAACCACTCGGGAGAATTGTATGGTGTTTCCTGAAACATCTAAAAAACAAAGCAACAGAACCTAGGGCACTTCCACTTATGGTCCTATAGCTTAGGGAAATTAAAATCAAAAAGACACAGCCACCCCAAAGTTTGGAACGGCTCTGTTTACAAGAACCTCGTTTACAGTACAAGTTCAACATCGCAGAAAGTGAAAAATGGATAAAGAAGTTGTGGTATTTACTTACAAAGCAATATCACTCAGCAATGAAATCTGTGTCATCAGGCCCTTAGCAGCACAATGAGTGGATTCAGGTATGATGATTCTAACTGAAATAAGTCACACAGGAAAAGAAACATCATAAGATATCAGTAATACACGGAATGGAAACTTGGCTACACAGGAACTGAATTACAGAACAGAACAGGGTCTCAAATTTAGAAAACCAACTTATGCTTGCTTAAGGGGAAAGGTGAGTTGGGGTGCTGCATAAAACCAGAGATTGAAATGAGCACAGATAAAGTTCCTTAAGCCAAATATGGAATAGACAAGAGCTACTCCTTGCTCAACGAAATGGACTCAACACCCCATATTAAACGCCTAAGAATGTACCTGACTAGTAAGTATCTTAAAACCTATGGATTGCTATGTCTCCGAAAGAGAATCAAGCATGTGTACAGGGGCATAAACGCAGCAGTGATAGGATTGGAGAGGTTCGGTGAGCAAATGAAGACCCTTTGAAGTCATATTGCATGGTACCCATTCCACGGGTCTCAACTCTCCAGGTTTAAGGTATTCTTCCTTCAGCTAAAACATGCATGTGGAACCCAGAGTATGATCAAAAATGTGAATGGGAGACGTGTTCAAATATGTCTCAGTTTTCCTCCCCTGGTACTCGGGTGCAACATTCCAGACGCTTTACTAACACTCTCCCGACTTGGAGAGTCAGTCCCTTTAACCTCCTGTTTGGCCCAGTTTGCTATTTCTGTGGAAGATGAACAGGAATAGCGAGAACCAATGAGAGGCTAGCTGGAGGTGTCTGGACGGGCAAATTTAACTCTCATTTCCCACCAGGAAGAGGAATTAACCAAAGGCTCAGCATGCCGGGCCGGAACAAGATTAGGGCCTGAAGCCATCCTGCGGTGTTGCGGCCAGGTCACAAGAAAGCGAGTTGAAGAAAGGAGCTCAGGAGCACTGCAATTCACAAACCTGCAGAGTTATAAATGACAGCTATCGTCCAAAAATAGACTGAAGTAAGGCTGCCAAGAGGACTTGAAAGCGGGGCAGAATTGCAGGAAACCGATTTCAGGAGGTAGACTGGAATTGCATTGAAAGCATAGGAAAAGAGGCAGAACGTCCACAATGATGCACTTGGCCAAAAAGGGCGTATGCGTTTTTTCCTGAATATATTCAGGAAAAAACGCATACGCCCTTTTTGGCCAACCAAGCAGGTTTGCAAAGGAAATCTGCACTACAATGAAGTCTCACTTCCCCCCGGTCAAAAGGGCCATCTGAAAAAAGTGTAAAATCCAGAAAGGCAACAGGCCATTGAGAACTGGGAGCCTTGTTATGCTGATGGGCGGGATGTAAATTGCCAACAGACACTCAGGAGAAGTGTATGGTGTTTCCTGAAACATCTAAAAAACAAAGCAACAGAGCCTAGGGCACTTCCATTTATGGTCCTATAGCTTAGGGAAATTAAAATCAAAAAGACACAGCCACCCCAAAGTTTGGGACGCCTCCGTTTACAAGAACCTCGTTTACCGTACAAGTTCAATATCACAGAAAATGAAAAATGGATAAAGAACTTGTGGTACTTACGTACAATGCAGTATCACTCAGCAATGAAATCTATGTCATCAGGCCCGTAGCAGCATAATGAGTGGATTCAGGTACGATGATTCTAACTGAAATAAGTCACACAGAAAAAGAAACATCATAAGATATCACTAATACACGGAATGTAACCTTGGCTACACAGGAATTGCATTCCAAAACAGAACAGGGTCTCAAATTTAGAAAACCAACTTATGCTTGCTTAAGGGGAAAGGTGAGTTGGGGTGCTGCATAAAACCAGAGATTGAAATGAGCACAGATAAAGTTCCTTAAGCCAAATATGGAATAGACAAGAGCTACTCCTTGCTCAACGAAATGGACTCAAAACCCCATATTAAACGCCTAAGAATGTACCTGACTAGTAAGTATCTTAAAACCTATGGATTGCTATGCCTCCAAAAGAGAATGAAGCATGTGTACAGGGGCATAAACGCAGCAGTGATAGGATTGGAGAGGTTCGGTGAGCAAATGAAGACCCTTTGAAGTCATATTGCATGGTACCCATTCCACGGGTCTCAACTCTCCAGGTTTAAGGTATTCTTCCTTCAGGAAAACATGCATGTGGAACCCAGAGTATGATCAACCATGTGAATGGGAGACGTGTTCAAATATGTCTCAGTTTTCCTCCCCTGGTACTCGGGTGCAACATTCCAGACGCTTTACTAACACTCTCCCGACTTGGAGAGTCAGTCAATTTAACCTCCTGTTTGGCCCAGTTTGCAATTTCTGTGGAAGATGAACAGGAATAGTGAGAACCAATGAGAGGCTAGCTGGAGGTGTCTGGACGGGCAAATTTAACTCTCATTTCCCACCAGGAAGAGGAATTAACCAAAGGCTCAGCATGCCGGGCCGGAACAAGATTAGGGCCTGAAGCCATCCTGCGGTGTTGCGGCCAGGTCACAAGAAAGCGAGTTGAAGAAAGGAGCTCAGGGGCACTGCAATTCACAAACCTGCAGAGTTATAAATGACAGCTATCGTCCAAAAATAGACTGAAGTAAGGCTGCCAAGAGGACTTGAAAGCGGGGCAGAATTGCAGGAAACCGATTTCAGGAGGTAGACTGGAATTGCATTGAAAGCATAGGAAAAGAGGCAGAACGTCCACAATGATGCACTTGGCCAAAAAGGGCGTATGCGTTTTTTCCTGAATATATTCAGGAAAAAACGCATACGCCCTTTTTGGCCAACCAAGCAAGCTTGCAAAGGAAATCTGCACTACAATGAAGTTTCACTTCCCCCCGGTCAAAAGGGCCATCTGAAAAAAGTGTAAAATCCAGAAAGGCAGGACAGGCCATGGAGAACTGGGAGCCTTGTTATGCTGATGGGCGGGATGTAAATTGCCAACAGACACTCGGGAGAAGTGTATGGTGTTTCCTGAAACATCTAAAAAACAAAGCAACAGAGCCTAGGGCACTTCCACTTATGGTCCTATAGCTTAGGGAAATTAAAATCAAAAACACACAGCCACCCCAAAGTTTGGAACGGCTCTGTTTACAAGAACCTCGTTTACAGTACAAGTTCAACATCGCAGAAAGTGAAAAATGGATAAAGAAGTTGTGGTATTTACTTACAAAGCAATATCACTCAGCAATGAAATCTGTGTCATCAGGCCCTTAGCAGCACAATGAGTGGATTCAGGTATGATGATTCTAACTGAAATAAGTCACACAGGAAAAGAAACATCATAAGATATCAGTAATACACGGAATGGAAACTTGGCTACACAGGAACTGAATTACAGAACAGAACAGGGTCTCAAATTTAGAAAACCAACTTATGCTTGCTTAAGGGGAAAGGTGAGTTGGGGTGCTGCATAAAACCAGAGATTGAAATGAGCACAGATAAAGTTCCTTAAGCCAAATATGGAATAGACAAGAGCTACTCCTTGCTCAACGAAATGGACTCAACACCCCATATTAAACGCCTAAGAATGTACCTGACTAGTAAGTATCTTAAAACCTATGGATTGCTATGTCTCCGAAAGAGAATCAAGCATGTGTACAGGGGCATAAACGCAGCAGTGATAGGATTGGAGAGGTTCGGTGAGCAAATGAAGACCTTTTGAAGTCATATTACATGGTACCCATTCCACGGGTTTCAACTACCCAGGTTTTAGGTATTCTTCCTTCAGCTAAAACATGCATGTGGAACCTAGAGTATGATCAACCATGAGATCGGGAGACGTGTTCAAATATGTCCCAGTTTTCGAACCCTGGTACTCGGGTGCAACATTCCAGACGCTTTACTAACACTCTCCCGACTTGGAGAGTCAGTCCCTTTAACCTCCTGTTTGGCCCAGTTTGCAATTTCTGCGGAAGATGAACAGGAATAGCGAGAACCAATGAGAGGCTAGCTGGAGGTTTCTGGACGGGCAAATTTAACTCTCATTTCCCACCAGGAAGAGGAATTAACCAAAGGCTCAGCGTGCCGTGCCGGAACCAGATTAGGGCCTGAAGCCATCCTGCGGTGTTGCGGCCAGCTCAAAGGAAAGCGAGTTGAAGAAAGGAGCTCAGGGGCACTGTAATTCACAAACCTGCAGAGTTATAAATGACAGCTATCGTCCAAAAATAGACTGAAGTAAGGCTGCCAAGAGGACTTGAAAGCGGGGCAGAATTGCAGGAAACCGATTTCAGGAGGTAGACTGGAATTGCATTGAAAGCATAGGAAAAGAGGCAGAACGTCCACAATGATGCACTTGGCCAAAAAGGGCGTATGCGTTTTTTCCTGAATATATTCAGGAAAAAACGCATACGCCCTTTTTGGCCAACCAAGCAAGCTTGCAAAGGAAATCTGCACTACAATGAAGTCTCACTTCCCCCCGGTCAAAAGGGCCATCTGAAAAAAGTGTAAAATCCAGAAAGGCAGGACAGGCCATGGAGAACTGGGAGCCTTGTTATGCTGAAGGGCGGGATGTAAATTGCCAACAAACACTCGGGAGAAGTGTATGGTGTTTCCTGAAACATCTAAAAAACAAAGCAACAGAGCCTAGGGCACTTCCACTTATGGTCCAATAGCTTAGGGAATTTAAAATCAAAAAGACACAGCCACCCAAAAGTTTGGAACGGCTCTGTTTACAAGAACCTCGTTTACAGTACAAGTTCAACATCGCAGAAAGTGAAAAATGGATAAAGAACTTGTGGTACTTACGTACAATGCAGTATCACTCAGCAATGAAATCTATGTCATCAAGCCCGTAGCAGCATAATGAGTGGATTCAGCTACGATGATTCTAACTGAAATAAGTCACACAGAAAAAGAAACATCATAAGATATCACTAATACACGGAATGTAAACTTGGCTACACAGGAACTGAATTACAGAACAGAACAGGGTCTCAAATTTAGAAAACCAACTTATGCTTGCTTAAGGGGAAAGGTGAGTTGGGGTGCTGCATAAAACCAGAGATTGAAATGAGCACAGATAAAGTTCCTTAAGCCAAATATGGAATAGACAAGAGCTACTCCTTGCTCAACGAAATGGACTCAAAACCCCATATTAAATGCCTAAGAATGTACCTGACTAGTAAGTATCTTAAAACCTATGGATTGCTATGTCTCCGAAAGAGAATCAAGCATGTGTACAGGGGCATAAACGCAGCAGTGATAGGATTGGAGAGGTTCGGTGAGCAAATGAAGACCCTTTGAAGTCATATTGCATGGTACCCATTCCACGGGTTTCAACTACCCAGGTTTAAGGTATTCTTCCTTCAGCTAAAACATGCATGTGGAACCCAGAGTATGATCAACCATGTGAACGGGAGACGTGTTCAAATATGTCTCAGTTTTCCTCCCCTGGTACTCGGGTGCAACATTCCAGACGCTTTACTAACACTCTCCTCACTTGGAGAGTCAGCGCCTTTAACCTCCTGTTTGGCATAGTTTGCAATTTCTGCGGAAGATGAACAGGAATAGCGAGAACCAATGAGAGGCTAGCTGGAGGTGTCTGGACGGGCAAATTTAACTCTCATTTCCCACCAGGAAGAGGAAATAACCAAAGGCTCAGCGTGCCGTACTGGAACCAGATTAGGGCCTGAAGCCATCCTGCGGTGTTGCGGCCAGCTCAAAAGAAAGCGAGTTGAAGAAAGGAGCTCAGGGGCACTGTAATTCACAAACCTGCAGAGTTATAAATGACAGCTATCGTCCCAAAATATACTGAAGTAAGGCTGCCAAGAGGACTTGAAAGCGGAGCAGAATTGTAGGAAACCGATTTCAGGAGGTAGACTGGAATTGCATTGAAAGCATAGGAAAAGAGGCAGAACGTCCGCAATGATGCACTTGGCCAAAAAGGGCGTATGCGTTTTTTCCTGAATATATTCAGGAAAAAACGCATACGCCCTTTTTGGCCAACCAAGCATGCTTGCAAAGGAAATCTGCACTACAATGAAGTCTCACTTCCCCCTGGTCAAAAGGGCCATCTGAAAAAAGTGTAAAATCCAGAAAGGCAGGACAGGCCATGGAGAACTGGGAGCCTTGTTATGCTGATGGGCGGGATGTAAATTGCCAACAACCACTCGGGAGAAGTGTATGGTGTTTCCTGAAACATCTAAAAAACAAAGCAACAGAACCTAGGGCACTTCCACTTATGGTCCTATAGCTTAGGGAAATTAAAATCAAAAAGACACAGCCACCCCAAAGTTTGGAACGGCTCTGTTTACAAGAACCTCGTTTACAGTACAAGTTCAACATCGCAGAAAGTGAAAAATGGATAAAGAATTTGTGGTATTTACTTACAAAGCAATATCACGCAGCAATGAAATCTGTGTCATCAGGCCCTTAGCAGCACAATGAGTGGATTCAGGTATGATGATTCTAACTGAAATAAGTCACACAGAAAAAGAAACATCATAAGATATCAGTAATACACGGAATGGAAACTTGGCTACACAGGAACTGAATTACAGAACAGAACAGGGTCTCAAATTTAGAAAACCAACTTATGCTTGCTTAAGGGGAAAGGTGAGTTGGGGTGCTGCATAAAACCAGAGATTGAAATGAGCACAGATAAAGTTCCTTAAGCCAAATATGGAATAGACAAGAGCTACTCCTTGCTCAACGAAATGGACTCAACACCCCATATTAAACGCCTAAGAATGTACCTGACTAGTAAGTATCTTAAAACCTATGGATTGCTATGTCTCCGAAAGAGAATCAAGCATGTGTACAGGGGCATAAACGCAGCAGTGATAGGATTGGAGAGGTTCGGCGAGAAAATGAAGACCCTTTGAAGTCATATTGCATGGTACCGATTCCACGGGTTTCAACTACCCAGGTTTAAGGTATTCTTCCTTCATCTAAAACATGCATGTGTAACCTAGAGTATGATCAACCATGTGATCGGGAGACGTGTTCAAATATGTCTCAGTTTTCGTACCCTGGTACTCGGGTGTAACATTCCAGACGCTTTACTAACACTCTCCCCACTTGGAGAGTCAGTCCCTTTAACCACCTGTTTGGCCCAGTTTGCAATTTCTGTGGAAGATGAACAGGAATAGCAAGAACCAATGAAAGACTAGCTGGAGGTGTCTGGATGGACAAATTTAACTCTCATTTTCCACCAGGAAGAGGAATTAACCAAAGGCTCAGCGTGCCATGCCAGAACCACATTAGGGCCTGAAGCCATCCTGCGGTGTTGCGGCCAGCTCACAAGAAAGCGAGTTGAAGAAAGGAGCTCAGGGGCACTGTAATTCACAAACCTGCAGAGTTATAAATGACAGCTATCGTCCAAAAATAGACTGAAGTAAGGCTGCCAAGAGGACTTGAAAGCGGGGCAGAATTGCAGGAAACCGATTTCAGGAGGTAGACTGGAATTGCATTGAAAGCATAGGAAAAGAGGCAGAACGTCCACAATGATGCACTTGGCCAAAAAGGGCGTATGTGTTTTTTCCTGAATATATTCAGGAAAAAACGCATACGCCCTTTTTGGCCAACCAAGCAAGCTTGCAAAGGAAATCTGCACTACAATGAAGTCTCACTTCCCCCCGGTCAAAAGGGCCATCTGAAAACAGTGTAAAATCCAGAAAGGCAGGACAGGCCATGGAGAACTGGGAGCCTTGTTATGCTGATGGGCGGGATGTAAATTACCAACAGACACTCAGGAGAAGTGTATGGTGTTTCCTGAAACATCTAAAAAACAAAGCAGCAGAGCCTAGGGCACTTCCACTTATGGTCCTATAGCTTAGGGAAATTAAAATCAAAAAGACACAGCCACCCCAAAGTTTGGGACGCCTCTGTTTACAAGAACCTCGTTTACAGTACAAGTTCAACATCGCAGAAATTGAAAAATGGATAAAGAAGTTGTGGTATTTACTTACAAAGCAATATCACTCAGCAATGAAATCTGTGTCATCAGACCCTTAGCAGCACAATGAGTGGATTCAGGTATGATGATTCTATCTGAAATAAGTCACACAGAAAAAGAAACATCATAAGATATCAGTAATACACGGAATGTAAACTTGGCTACACAGGAACTGAATTACAGAACAGAACAGGGTCTCAAATTTAGAAAACCAACTTATGCTTGCTTAAGGGGAAAGGTGAGTTGGGGTGCTGCATAAAACCAGAGATTGAAATGAGCACAGATAAAGTTCCTTAAGCCAAATATGGAATAGACTAGAGCTACTCCTTGCTCAACGAAATGGACTCAACACCCCATATTAAACGCCTAAGAATGTACCTGACTAGTAAGTATCTTAAAACCTATGGATTGCTATGTCTCCGAAAGAGAATCAAGCATGTGTACAGGGGCATAAACGCAGCAGTGATAGGATTGGAGAGGTTCGGTGAGCAAATGAAGACGCTTTGAAGTCATATTGCATGGTACCCATTCCACGGGTTTCAACTACCCAGGTTTTAGGTATTCTTCCTTCAGCTAAAACATGCATGTGGAACCCAAGTATGATCAACCATGTGAATGGGAGACGTGTTCAAATATGTCTCAGTTTTCCTCCCCTGGTACTCGGGTGCAACATTCCAGATGCTTTACTAACACTCTCCCCACTTGGAGAGTCAGCGCCTTTAACCTCCTGTTTGGCCCAGTTTGCAATTTCTGCGGAAGATGAACAGGAATAGCGAGAACCAATGAGAGGCTAGCTGGAGGTGTCTGGACGGGCAAATTTAACTCTCATTTCCCACCAGGAAGAGGAAATAACCAAAGGCTCAGTGTGCCGTGCCGGAACCAGATTAGGGCCTGAAGCCATCCTGCAGTGTTGCGGCCAGCTCAAAAGAAAGCGAGTTGAAGAAAGGAGCTCAGGGGCACTGTAATTCACAAACCTGCAGAGTTATAAATGACAGCTATCGTCCAAAATATACTGAAGTAAGGCTGCCAAGAGAACTTGAAAGCGGGGCAGAATTGCAGGAAACCGATTTCAGGAGGTAGACTGGAATTGCATTGAAAGCATAGGAAAAGAGGCAGAACGTCCACAATGATGCACTTGGCCAAAAAGGGCGTATGCGTTTTTTCCTGAATATATTCAGGAAAAAACGCATACGCCCTTTTTGGCCAACCAAGCAAGCTTGCAAAGGAAATCTGCACTACAATGAAGTCTCACTTCCCCCCGGTCAAAAGGGCCATCTGAAAAAAGTGTAAAATCCAAAAAGGCAGGACAGGCCATGGAGAACTGGGAGCCTTGTTATGCTGAAGGGCGGGATGTAAATTGCCAACAACCACTGGGGAGAAGTGTATGGTGTTTCCTGAAACATCTAAAAAACAAAGCAACAGAACCTAGGTCACTTCCACTTATGGTCCTATAGCTTAGGGAAATTAAAATCAAAAAGACACAGCCACCCCAAAGTTTCGAATGGCTCTGTTTACAAGAACCTCGTTTACAGTACAAGTTCAACATTGCAGAAAGTGAAAAATGGATAAAAAAGTTGTGGTATTTACTTACAAAGCAATATCACTCAGCAATGAAATCTGTGTCTTCACGCCCTTACCAGCACAATGAGTGGATTCAGGTTTGATGATTCTAACTGAAATAAGTCACACAGGAAAAGGAACATCATAAGATATCAGTAATACATGGAATGTAAACTTGGCTACACAGGAACTGAATTACAGAACAGAACAGGGTCTCAAATTTAGAAAACCAACTTATGCTTGCTTAAGGGGAAAGGTGAGTTGGGGTGCTGCATAAAACCAGAGATTGAAACGAGCACAGATAAAGTTCCTTAAGCCAAATATGGAATAGACAAGAGCTACTCCTTGCTCAACGAAATGGACTCAACACCGCATATTAAACGCCTAAGAATGTACCTGATTAGTAAGTATCTTAAAACCTATGGATTGCTATGTCTCCGAAAGAGAATCAAGCATGTGTACAGGGGCATAAACGCAGCAGTGATAGGATTGGAGAGGTTCGGTGAGCAAATGAAGACCCTTTGAAGTCATATTGCATGGTACCCATTACACGGGTCTTAACTCTCCAGGTTTAAGGTATTCTTCCTTCAGCTAAAAGATGCATGTGGAACCCAAGTATGATCAACCATGTGAACGGGAGACGTGTTCAAATATGTCTCAGTTTTCCTCCCCTGGTACTCGGGTGCAACATTCCAGACGCTTTACTAACACTCTCCCCACTTGGAGAGTCAGCGCCTTTAACCTCCTGTTTGGCCCAGTTTGCAATTTCTTGGAAGATGAACAGGAATAGCGAGAACCAATGAGAGACTAGCTGGAGGTGTCTGGACGGGCAAATTTAACTCTCATTTCCCCCCAGGAAGAGGAAATAACCAAAGGCTCAGCGTGCCGTGCCGGAACCAGATTAGGGCCTGAAGCCATCCTGCGGTGTTGCGGCCAGGTCACAAGAAAGCGAGTTGAAGAAAGGAGCTCAGGGGCACTGTAATTCACAAACCTGCAGAGTTATAAATGACAGCTATCGTCCAAAAATAGACTGAAGTAAGGCTGCCAAGAGGACTTGAAAGCGGGGCAGAATTGCAGGAAACCGATTTCAGGAGGTAGACTGGAATTGCATTGAAAGCATAGGAAAAGAGGCAGAACGTCCACAATGATGCACTTGGCCAAAAAGGGCGTATGCGTTTTTTCCTGAATATATTCAGGAAAAAACGCATACGCCCTTTTTGGCCAACCAAGCAAGCTTGCAAAGGAAATCTGCACTACAGTGAACTCTCACTTCCCCCTGGTCAAAAGGGCCATCTGAAAAAAGTGTAAAATCCAGAAAGGCAGGACAGGCCATGGAGAACTGGGAGCCTTGTTATGCTGATGGGCGGGATGTAAATTGCCAACAACCACTGGGGAGAAGTGTATGGTGTTTCCTGAAACATCTAAAAAACAAAGCAACAGAGCCTAGGGCACTTCCACTTATGGTCCTATAGCTTAGGGAAATTAAAATCAAAAAGACACAGCCACCCCAAAGTTTGGAACGGCTCTGTTTACAAGAACCTCGTTTACAGTACAAGTTCAACATCGCAGAAAGTGAAAAATGGATAAAGAAGTTGTGGTATTCACTTACAAAGCAATATCACTCCGCAATGAAATCTATGTCATCAGGCCCTTAGCAGCACAATGAGTGGATTCAGGTATGATGATTCTAACTGAAATAAGTCACACAGAAAAAGAAACATCATAAGATATCAGTAATACACGGAATGGAAACTTGGCTACACAGGAACTGAATTACAGAACAGAACAGGGTCTCAAATTTAGAAAACCAACTTATGCTTGCTTAAGGGGAAAGGTGAGTTGGGGTGCTGCATAAAACCAGAGATTGAAATGAGCACAGATAAAGTTCCTTAAGCCAAATATGGAATAGACAAGAGCTACTCCTTGCTCAACGAAATGGACTCAACACCGCATATTAAACGCCTAAGAATGTACCTGACTAGTAAGTATCTTAAAACCTATGGATTGCTATGTCTCCGAAAGAGAATCAAGCATGTGTACAGGGGCATAAACGCAGCAGTGATAGGATTGGAGAGGTTCTGTGAGCAAATGAAGACCCTTTGAAGTCATATTGCATGGTACCCATTCCACGGGTTTCAACTACCCAGGTTTAAGGTATTCTTCCTTCAGCTAAAACATGCATGTGGAACCTAGAGTATGATCAACCATGTGATCGGGAGACGTGTTCAAATATGTCTCAGTTTTCCTCCCCTGGTACTCGGGTGCAACATTCCAGACGCTTTACTAACACTCTCCCCACTTGGAAAGTCAGCGCCTTTAACCTCCTGTTTGGCCCAGTTTGCAATTTCTGAGGAAGATGAACAGGAATAGTGAGAACCAATGAGAGGCTAGCTGGAGGTGTCTGGACGGGCAAATTTAACTCTCATTTCCCACCAGGAAGAGTAAATAACCAAAGGCTCAGTGTGCCGTGCCGGACCAGATTAGGGCCTGAAGCCATCCTGCAGTGTTGCGGCCAGGTCACAAGAAAGCGAGTTGAAGAAAGGAGCTCAGGGGCACTGTAATTCACAAACCTGCAGAGTTATAAATGACAGCTATCGTCCAAAAATAGACTGAAGTAAGGCTGCCAAGAGGACTTGAAAGCGGGGCAGAATTGCAGGAAACCGATTTCAGGAGGTAGACAGGAATTGCATTTCAAGCATAGGTAAAGAGGCAGAACGTCCACAGTGATGCACTTGGCCAAAAAGGGCGTATGCGTTTTTTCCTGAATATATTCAGGAAAAAACGCATACGCCCTTTTTGGCCAACCAAGCAAGCTTGCAAAGGAAATCTGCAATACAATGAAGTCTCACTTCCCCCCGGTCAAAAGGGTCATCTGAAAAAAGTGTAAAATCCAGAAAGGCAGGACAGGCCATGGAGAACTGGGAGCCTTGTTATGCTGATGGGCGGGATGTAAATTGCCAACAGCCACTCCGGAGAAGTGTATGGTGTTTCCTGAAACATCTAAAAAACAAAGCAACAGAGCCTAGTGCACTTCCACTTATGGTCCTATAGCTTAGGGAAATTAAAATCAAAAAGACACAGCCACCCCAAAGTTTGGGACGCCTCTGTATACAAGAACCTCGTTTACCGTACAAGTTCAATATCACAGAAAGTGAAAAATGGATAAAGTAGTTGTGGTACTCATGTACAAAGCAATATCACTCAGCAATGAAATCTATGTCACCAGGCCCGTAGCAGCATAATGAGTGGATTCGGGTATGGTGATTCTAACTGAAATAAGTCTAACAGAAAAAGAAACATCAAAAAATATCACTAATACATGGAATTTAAACTTGGCTACAGAGGAACTGAATTACAAAACAGAACAGGGTCTCTAATTTAGAAAACCAACTTATGCTTGCTTAAGTGGAAAGGTGAGTTGGGGTGCTGCATAAAACCAGAGACTGAAATGAGCACAGATAAAGTTCCTTAAGCCAAATATGGAATAGACAAGAGCTACTCCTTGCTCAACGAAATGGACTCCACACCCCATATTAAACGCCTAAGAATATACCTGACTAGTAAGTATCTTAAAACCTATGGATTGCTATGTCTCCAAAAGAGAATCAAGCGTGTGTACAAGGGTCATAAACGCAGCAGTGATAGGATTGGAGAGGTTCGGTGAGCAAATGAAGACCCTTTGAAGTCATATTGCATGGTACCCATTCCACGGGTCTCAACTCTCCAGGTTTAAGGTATTCTTCCTTCAGGAAAACATGCATGTGGAACCCAGAGTATGATCAACCGTGTGATGGGGAGACATGCTCAAATATGTCTCAGTTTTCATCCCCTGGTACTTCAGTGCAACATTCCAGACGCTTTACTAACACTCTCCCCACTTGGAGAGTCAGTCCCTTTAACCACCTGTTTGGCCCAGTTAGCAATTTCTGTGGAAGATGAACAGGAATAGCGAGAACCAATGAGAGACTAGCTGGAGGTGTCTGGATGGGCAAATTTAACTCTCATTTCCCACCAGGAAGAGGAATTAACCAAAGGCTCAGCGTGCCATGCCGGAACCACATTAGGGAATGAAGACATCCTGCGGTGTTGCGGCCAGCTCACAAGAAAGCGAGTTGAAGAAAGGAGCTCAGGGGCACTGTAATTCACAAACCTGCAGAGTTATAAATGACAGCTATCGTCCAAAAATAGACTGAAGTAAGGCTGCCAAGAGGACTCGAAAGCGGGGCAGAATTGCAGGAAACCGATTTCAGGAGGTAGACAGGAATTGCATTTCAAGCATAGGTAAAGAGGCAGAACGTCCACAGTGATGCACTTGGCCAAAAAGGGCGTATGCGTTTTTTCCTGAATATATTCAGGAAAAAACGCATACGCCCTTTTTGGCCAACCAAGCAAGCTTGCAAAGGAAATCTGCACTACAATGAAGTCTCACTTCCACCCGGTCAAAAGGGCCATCTGAAAAAAGTGTAAAATCCAGAAAGGCAACAGGCCATGGAGAACTGGGAGCCTTCTTATGCTGATGGGCGGGATGTAAATTGCCAACAACCACTCGGGAGAAGTGTATGGTGTTTCCTGAAACATCTAAAAAACAAAGCAACAGAACCTAGGGCACTTCCACTTATGGTCCTATAGCTTAGGGAAATTAAAATCAAAAAGACACAGCCACCCCAAAGTTTGGAACGGCTCTGTTTACAAGAACCTCGTTTACAGTACAAGTTCAACATCGCAGAAAGTGAAAAATGGATAAAGAAGTTGTGGTATTTACTTACAAAGCAATATCACTCAGCAATGAAATCTGTGTCATCAGGCCCTTAGCAGCACAATGAGTGGATTCAGGTATGATGATTCTAACTGAAGTAAGTCACACAGAAAAAGAAACATCATAAGATATCAGTAATACACGGAATGGAAACTTGGCTACACAGGAACTGAATTACAGAACAGAACAGGGTCTCAAATTTAGAAAACCAACTTATGCTTGCTTCAGGGGAAAGGTGAGTTGGGGTGCTGCATAAAACCAGAGATTGAAATGAGCACAGATAAAGTTCCTTAAGCCAAATATGGAATAGACAAGAGCTACTCCTTGCTCAACGAAATGGACTCAACACCCCATATTAAACGCCTAAGAATGTACCTGACTAGTAAGTATCTTAAAACCTATGGATTGCTATGTCTCCAAAAGAGAATCAAGCGTGTGTACAGGGGCATAAACGCAGCAGTGATAGGATTGGAGAGGTTCGGTGAGCAAATGAAGACCCTTTGAAGTCATATTGCATGGTACCCATTCCACGGGTTTCAACTACCCAGGTTTTAGGTATTCTTCCTTCAGCTAAAACATGCATGTGGAACCCAGAGTATGATCAACCGTGTGAACGGGAGACGTGTTCAAATATGTCTCAGTTTTCCTCCCCTGGTACTCGGGTGCAACATTCCAGACCCTTTACTAACACTCTCCCAACTTGGAGAGTCAGCGCCTTTAACCTCCTGTTTAGCCCAGTTTGCAATTTCTGCGGAAGATGAACAGGAATAGGGAGAACCAATGAGAGACTAGCTGGAGGTGTCTGGACGGGCAAATTTAACTCTCATTTCCCACCAGGAAGAGGAAATAACCAAAGGCTCAGTGTGCCGTGCCGGAACCAGATTAGGGCCTGAAGCCATCCTGCGGTGTTGCGGCCAGCTCAAAAGAAAGCGAGTTGAAGAAAGGAGCTCAGGGTCTCTGTAATTCACAAACCTGCAGAGTTATAAATGACAGCTATCGTCCAAAAATAGACTGAAGTAAGGCTGCCAAGAGGACTGAAAGTGGGGCAGAATTGCAGGATACCGATTTCAGGAGGTAGACTGGAATTGCATTGAAAGCATAGGAAAAGAGGCAGAACGTCCACAATGATGCACTTTGCCAAAAGGGCGTATGCGTTTTTTCCTGAATATATTCAGGAAAAAACGCATACGCCCTTTTTGGCCAACCAAGCAAGCTTGCAAAGGAAATCTGCACTACAATGAAGTCTCACATCCCCCCGGTCAAAAGGGCCATCAGAATAAAGTGTAAAATCCAGAAAGGCAGGACAGGCCATGGAGAACTGGGAGCCTTGTTATGCTGATGGGCGGGATGTAAATTGCCAACAGACACTTGGGAGAAGTGTATGGTGTTTCCTGAAACATCTAAAAAACAAAGCAACAGAGCCTAGGGCACTTCCACTTATGGTCCTATAGCTTAGGGAAATTAAAATCAAAAAGACACAGCCACCCCAAAGTTTGGGACGACTCTGTTTACAAGAACCTCGTTTACGGTACAAGTTCAATATCGCAGAAAGTGAAAAATGGATAAAGAACCTGTGGTACTTACGTACAATGCAATATCACTCAGCAATGAAATCTATGTCATCAGGCCAGATAGCAGCATAATGAGTGGATTCAGGTATGATGATTCGAACTGAAATAAGTCACACAGAAAAGAAACATCATAAGGTATCACTAATACACAGAATGTGAACTTGGCTACACATGAACTGAATTACAAAACAGAACAGTGTCTCAAGTTTAGAAAACCAACTTACGCTTGCTTAAGGGGGAAGGTGAGTTGGGGTGCTGCATAAAACCAGAGATTGAAATGAGCACAGATAAAGTTCCTTAAGCCAAATATGGAATAGACAAGAGCTACTCCTTGCTCAACGAAATGGACTCAACACCGCATATTAAACGCCTAAGAATGTACCTGACTAGTAAGTATCTTAAAACCTATGGATTGCTATGTCTCCGAAAGAGAATCAAGCGTGTGTACAGGGGCATAAACGCAGCAGTGATAGGATTGGAGAGGTTCGGTGAGCAAATGAAGACCCTTTGAAGTCATATTGCATGGTACCCATTCCACGGGTCTCAACTCTCCAGGTTTTAGGTATTCTTCCTTCAGCTAAAACATGCATGTGGAACCCCGAGTATGATCAACCGTGTGAACGGGAGACGTGTTCAAATATGTCTCAGTTTTCCTCCCCTGGTACTCGGGTGCAACATTCCAGACCCTTTACTAACACTCTCCCAACTTGGAGAGTCAGCGCCTTTAACCTCCTGTTTGGCCCAGTTTGCAATTTCTGCGGAAGATGAACAGGAATAGGGAGAACCAATGAGAGACTAGCTGGAGGTGTCTGGACGGGCAAATTTAACTCTCATTTCCCACCAGGAAGAGGAAATAACCAAAGGCTCAGCGTGCCGTGCCGGAACCAGATTAGGGCCTGAAGCCATCCTGCGGTGTTGCGGCCAGCTCAAAAGAAAGCGAGTTGAAGAAAGGAGCTCAGGGTCTCTGTAATTCACAAACCTGCAGAGTTATAAATGACAGCTATCGTCCAAAAATATACTGAAGTAAGGCTTCCAAGAGGACTTGAAAGCGGGGCAGAATTGCAGGATACCGATTTCAGGAGGTAGACTGGAATTGCATTGAAAGCGTAGGAAAAGAGGCAGAACGTCCACAATGATGCACTTTGCCAAAAGGGCATATGCGTTTTTTCCTGAATATATTCAGGAAAAAACGCATACGCCCTTTTTGGCCAACCAAGCAAGCTTGCAAAGGAAATCTGCACTACAATGAAGTCTCACTTCCCCCCAGTCAAAAGGGCCATCAGAATAAAGTGTAAAATCCAGAAAGGCAGGACAGGCCATGGAGAACTGGGAGCCTTGTTATGCTGATGGGCGGGATGTAAGTTGCCAACAGACACTTGGGAGAAGTGTATGGTGTTTCCCGAAACATCTAAAAAACAAAGCAACAGAGCCTAGGGCACTTCCACTTATGGTCCTATAGCTTAGGGAAATTAATATCAAAAAGACACAGCAACCCCAAAATTTGGGATGGCTCTTTTTACAGGAATCTCTTCTACGGCACAAGTTAAATATCCCAGAGAGCAAATAATGGATAAAGAAGTTGCGGTACTTCTGTACAACAGAATACCACTCAGCAATGAAATCTATGTCACCAGGCCCGTACCAGCATAATGAGTGGATTGAGGCACGATGATTCTAAGTGAAATAAGTCACACAGAAAAAGAAACATCATAAGGTATCACTAATACACGGAATGTGAACTTGGCTACACATGAACTGAATTACAAAACAGAACAGGGTCTCAAGTTTAGAAAACCAACTTATGCCTGCTTAAGGGGGAAGGTGAGTTGGGGTGCTGCATAAAAGCAGAGTTTGAAATTAGCACAGATACCGTTCCATAAGCCAAATATGTAATAGACAAGAGCTACCCCTTGCTCAACGAAATGGATTCAACAATGAGGTATCACCTCACACCTGGTAGAATAGGCATCATTGAAAATCTACAAACAAAAAATGCTGGAAAGGGTGTGGAGAAAAGGAACCCTCTTCCACTATTGTTGGGAATATAAATTGATACAGTCATTATGGAGAACAATATGGAATTTCTTAAGAAACTAACAATAGAATTACCATATGATACAGCAATCCCAGTACTGGACATATACCCAGACAAAACCATAAATCAAAAAGAGTCATTCACCGCAATGTTCATTGCATCACTATTTACAATATCGAGGTAATGGAAGCAACCTAAATGCCCACAGACAGACGAATGCATAAAGCTGTGGTACATATATAAAATGGAATATTACTCAGCCATGAAAAGGAATGAAATTGGGTCATTTGTAGAGACGTCGATGGATCTAGAGACTGTCATACAGAGTGAAGTAAGTCAGAAAGAGAAAAACAAATCTTGTATATTCATGCATATATGTGGAACCTAGAAAAACTGTACAGATTAACCATTTTGCAAGGCATAAAGAGAGCAACAGATGTAGACAACAAACGTATGGACAACAAGGGGGGAAAGCTGTTGGGGGGGTGGTGGTGGGAGGAGTTGAGAGACTGGGATTGGCATGTATACATTTATATGTATAAAATAGATAACCAATAAGAACCTGCTGTATAAAAATATAAAATAAAATTCAAAATTAAAAAGAAGTAAAATTTAAAAAATAAAACAGAAAAAACAATTATTCCCTGCACATACATGTATTTATATGAATAAATTATTTCCATGCTTATATCTGTAAATACAAAAAAGAGGAATAAAATCTACCTTGAACCAAAAACGAAAAAGAGAAAAAAAACACAGAACCCACCAGTTACACAGAGGAAAACCGTATCAGGGCACTTGCTCCAGTTGTAAACAATTCTGAAGTTGGTCAGTGGTGGGGAATCGTCTCCCATTCAGCCAGCAGCCCCCACGCAACAAGCGTCCTCATTGCAAAGCTGGGGCACCGTGCCGAGGCATCTGTGAGTAAACGTGAGCTGAGCCCCAGGCCAGTTGCTGCTGAACTATTCCCACCCGTCCCAGGTAAAACACCTGAATATATACAAGGACTTGAAAGCCTAGAGGAAGGGCCATAGAGCCACACGAGTGACAGCATGCCGGCCGACTTGGTGCCTGCAGGCCAGCCAGGATGGTCCTGGCCCTGGGTGCTCTTCTGGAAGATTTCCATTTCCCTGCCTGAGATACCCGTCCTGTCCCTGCCCCCACTGCTTTTTTCCTTCCTCACCTCTGCCCAGGGAGAAATTCCAGCAGCAGGTATGGGTGACACATCCTCTTCTTTAGCAGGTGGCAGCCTGGCAACTGCTGCAGAAAGTCCAGCAGAGCCCCACTCACACTGGGCCACCCACAAAGCCGTGGCCTCTCACTCCCTCCCACCAGCCCAGCCCCGAGACTGCTGACAGGGCAGAGAAAATGGCGTCAGGCATGGCTGCAGGGGCTCTTGCTGCCTGGAGTGGTATTTATATTGATCTCAACCCAGGCACACCTGGGGAGGGCTGGCCGGCACGGTAAGGCTGCCCAGGTCAGCCAATCATCACCCCTCAGGGGCTCACAGTTGCAGAAAATGGAACTTGCTGAACCGGCCAGGTCTAAGGAACAGGTGTGGGCTCCTGAGAGTCAGGATAGACAAGGGGCTGCAGCTTTGGCTTGTTTTCTAATCATTTTATCTGGCCCATGAGTGGGAGACAACTTCAAGAAAACCCTCTCCTAATGAGAGGAACCCAGGAGTCAGGGAGAGGAGGGGTGGGTGGTGGTTGGAGACAGAGGCCTGGTGCCCCGGGTGCAGTGGAAGTCTCTGGAAGACCAGGTGGAGGGAGGCCTCACGGAGTGATGCCCAGGGTCACAGACCTGTCGCAGCTGCTGTTTGTTAGTTCAAGTCCTGCTCTGAGGTGCTCTGTGTCAGCTCTGAGCGACAGGTGAGCTGGGGGTGCTCTGCAATGAGGGCTATGTGCATGGTTCCTGTGTGCCCAGCCCTGCCACGGTACCCGCAAGGGTAGCTCTGTATCCTGGGAGGGGCCTGACCACGAGAGCCCCGTGGGCTGGGGTGGGGGTGGGGTACCTGCCCAGGTGAGCTCCATATTCTGGGATTGGTCTGACCACGAGAGCCCCATGGGCTGCTGGGGACCTGGTAAAGGATGTCAGGACAGTCAGTGAAGCCACCGAGGATATACCTCCAGTTGCTCCTAATTCCTACACCCTGCTGGTCATTCTACCAACCACCAGGACATGGTATTCTGTATTAGTCTTCAATGATGCCTTCTTTTGTATTCCATTAGTCCCAGAGTCACAAGAAATTTTGGCTTGTGAGTGGCAGGACTCCACATACAACTAAAACAATACTTCCGGGCCGTCTGGCCCCAAGGGTGCAAAAATTCCCACATCATCTTTGGGGAAAGCTTAGCTAAAGACCTAAAAGTTCTACCTCTGGAAAAGGAAACCCTCCTTCAATATGCAGACGACATTCTGATCACCAGCCCTACTAAGGAGGCCTCTGAACTACCAAGCCAATAAAGGATAGAAGTTGTCCAAGAAAAAGCTCAAATATCACAGACTGCGGTGACCTGCCTGGGCTTCATTCTCACAGAAGGTCAGAGAAGCCCATCCCAGGAAAGGGAAGAAACCATTTTCAGCCTTACCCCTTTCTAAAACTAGAAGACAGCTTAGGGGTTCCTGGGGAGGCCAGGGTTTGCTGCTTCTGGATCCCTAGCTACAGTCTACTAGCTGGGCCTCTATATGAAACACTGAAAGGAAAAGATGATGATCCTTTTGAATAGAATCCAGAAGTGGCCTTTCAAGAATGGAAAGAGCAGTCAATTCAGACCCTTGCCCTGGAACTCCCTAATTTAGCTAAACCCTTTGACCTTTACATTCCCGGTGAAAGGTGAATCGCCATTGGAGAATTAGTGCAAAAACTGGGACCACTTGAAATGGAACAATGCAAGAATGCCATCCAGGTAGGATAAACTACGGTCACTAAGGGGCTTGGCCCACTGCCACATCTGGCCAAGATACTGGCGGTATCTAAAAACCTGGAAATCAGCAGCCCAAAAGGCCACCTCCCTCCTAAGGGAAAAGGACCCCACGTGGTGATCCTAACCACCAACCATGCCCTGAAGTTGCAGGGTTCGCTCCGTGGGCACACCGACCTCGAGTGAGGAGGCCCTCCAACTCCAACATCCAGAGAGATAACCGGGGGCAACAGGGCACCATGACGACTCGTGTGAACATCACTTGACCTGGAGTTTCTCTCATAAAACAACAAGAGTGTGTCCCAAAAGAGTAGACTACTGCTTGCAGGACTTACTGCACCCAGAGGGGAGCTAATAATCTTGGCGGGGGAACAGTATACCACACTGTCACCATAGAAAAGCCGACAGACACCGTGATGATGGTGGCCAATAAGACCGGCTGGACTCCTGTTTACTTCAAAAGGCTGTTGACTCAGTAGCCATCATGGTCCTTGGTCACCACTGACCCTGGACTGTCTGGGAGTTGAGCGGGCAGGGCTCTGACACCTGGTGCTGTTTGTACGTTAATTCAGGGGCCTAACTGAAGAAAGCGCAGACTACTGGTCAGAGCATCTAGGCTGGCAGAGACGGTCAGCCTAAGGTGGCCAAACAAATGTGGGGCGGGGTGAAACCGGCCCCCACAGCGTCTCTGCACATCTCTTTCCTGGACCCTTAAAGGTCATTAGAATCTATAACACTTCCAATGCTGGTGCTCAGGTGGACGAGCAGGGAGGCAGGGGTCCTGGGGACAATCAACGTCACCGGGAGGCTGCTGGGGAGAAGCTCTGACCCTCGCCCCAGGGTATGAGGGCTCCCAACTCAGCACTCAGCAGTTACAGAAGAAGGGTCTGCACCCTCAGCACTCCAAGAATGAGGAACGGGACAAAAAGCAGAGGAGGGGTTTGTCCCCAGCAAAGCCCATTAAAAATCCCTGGGAGATAAAAATAGAATCTGGGCAATAAAGTCAAGTCTAACCTTTTTTATCCTTTGTGCTTTGTCTAATTTCACGTGCTCCTAGGGTCCCGCATGCAGAGGTTCCACACCCGGCACTTCAGACCAGATTTCCTAGTGCAGAATGGCTGGGTCGACACCTCAGCTCCTGGGGCCCAGTGCAGACTCCACGATATAGAGCCTGAGCTACAGCCAACCCGGCCCTCGAGAGCTCCGCCGCCTCCCTCCCTCCCACTGACTCTGACAGGATCTCTACACAGCAGCCCAGCCCACAGCCCACGGGGTAGTGCATGCTCTCACCTCTCCATTCTCTGATCAAAATATAAAGTTTCCTTTGCTTGTGAACCAAACTCAGTCTCGATCTGTTGGCCCCAATGACACTGGGCAGGGGGACACTTGTTGGGGTCCACTCTGGAGGATCAGTAACAGAAATTGAGACTATTGTAACCTCAATGAACAGATGTGTGAGCCAAACTGTAGTTAACATAGAACAGTGTATAAGGCTCGGGTAAAATAAGATGTTTTTAACACTTCCATTTGATATTTCCATCACTTTTTATAAGCAAGTTCAGTGAAAAGGTTTGTCTTATTTGTCAGGTCAATATTAGAGAAACGAAGTGATTTCTTTCCAAGGATGTACAGCTAATAATCTTGGTTAAACCTTCAATCTTGTTTTAAATGCTTTTCCATTGAAAATGATACCTCTCTTTCAGCTCCCCCATTTCTGAGAAGTATAAAATCTTATAATTTATTATTACCAAAGGGGAAAGGTGGGAGGAGGGATAAATTAACAGTTTGGAATGAACACATACACACTGCTATGTATAAAATAGATCATCAACAAGGAACTACTGTATAGCACAGGGAACTACACTCAACATTTTGCAATAACCTATAAGGGGAAATAATCTGAAAAAGAATAGATATTTTTATTGACATCATCTATCAATGACAGTTAAAGTGTAGCCTAAGGGAAGCTGGTGGTGAGTGCTTCTGACCCTGAAGACTTCAATCATCTAAAGTTTGGACTCTGCCTACTTCCCAAGGCCCTTAATGAACATATGTGTAGCTGTAGCTTAAAAAATTCCCCAGTTTGGGTTTCGGGGAGACACTGATTTTGAAAAAGCCCTGGTGTTCTCCTTACATGAATGGGACTCTTCCTACTGCTAAAACATGTCTGTCACACCCAGAGGATGGTATACCATCTGATCGGGAAGAGTTTGGAAAAGGCATCTCATCTCCTCATCTCCTGGTGCTCGGGTTCACCCCTCCAGCGTCTTTACTAACAGTCTCCCCACTTGGAGATGTCAGCACTGTCAACATCCTGTTGCGTACAGTTTGGAATTTGTCCAGAGGATGAAGCAGAAGGATGAGGAACAATGAGAGACAAGTCCTAGGTGTTCAGACAGGCACATGTCACTCTAATTTCCAATCAGGAAGACGAATTGACCAAAGGCTAGGGTTGCCCATGGAAACAGTATAGGGCTTGAGGAAATCCCGCTGCTTTGTGGCCAGTTCCCATAAACACGAGTTGAACAATGGAACTCAGGGGCAGTAAAATTCACAAAACTGCAGAGTTGAAAATATCCATCACTGAAAAATGTCTTGAGGAAAGTCAGAGAAAAGGACTTGTAAGCAAGGGAGAATGGCAGGAAAGGGATTTGAGGAGGTAGAAAGGACTCGCCATTAAGCACAAGAAAAGGAGCTGAACATTGCCAACATTGCAGTTGGCCAAAAAGGGTGTATGCGTTCTTTTCTGTATATATTCAAGAAAAGGGCATACACTTTTTTAGCCAACCAAACAGGTGGGCACTGGAAGTCAATACTACAAAAGATATCACTTCGCATCAGTCAGAAGAGCCATCCTCATAAAGCGTAAACAACAGAAATGCAGGACAGGGCAACGAGAAGAGGGAGCCCTGTGAGACTTATAGTGGAAATGTATATTGCCAACGGCCATTCTGGAGAAGTGTATTGTGTTTACTAAAGCATCTAAAAAATGAGCTACAGAGCATAGGGCACTTGCACTCATGGGCGTATATCTTGGGAAAAACAAAAATTGAGAGGACACAGGCACCCCAATGTTTACCCCCTCTCTGTTTAAAAGATCCTCGACTAGGATATAACTTAAATGTCTCTGGAGGGGAAAAATGGATAGAGATGTGGTACTTAGGTAGAGTGGAATATTATTCAGCCTGGAAATCAATGAAATATGGCCAGTTGTAACAACTCCGGAGGAGTTACGTATGATCATTCTAAGTGACAGAATTCAAAAAGAAAAAGACACATATCATAAGATATCACTTAAAGGTGGAATCCAAAATGGCTACACATGAAATAAATTACAAAACAAAAACATAGTCAAATATGTAGAAAACACGCATAAGGCTGCTAAACGGGAAAGGTGGGGAGGGGTGAGGCATCATCCAGGAGGTTGAAATTAGCAAAGATACCATTCCAAATACCAAACTGATAATCAACAAGGCCTACACGGTAGCTAAAAGAACTGCACTCAGCACACTCAAGTCACCGGAAAAGAATATATACGACTGGTAAGAATCTGAAAAAGAATTTATTGATGTCTCTCTGTACGTGAATCAAGTGGATGTACAGCAGCAAGAAACAGAGCTTTGAAAATCAGCTGTAACCAATATAGTAATAAATTGAAAAAAATAAACGACAGAGAGACAGAGAAAACCTCTTACAACTTTTCCTCAGGGACGGTGATGCAACATGGATTGAACACATCTAGACCCACAGCAGGATGAGACATAAGGCTGGAAACTGTTTGCGCTAAGAGAAATGTGAGGTTGGGTGAGGAAATGCACACCCTTTAAAGTAATACTACCTGGTACCCATTCAATGGGTCCCAAATCTGCAGGTTCAAGGGATCTTCCTACAGCTAAAACATGCATGGAAAACCCAGAGGACTGTACACCATGTGATCGGGAGATGTGTCTAAAATGCACCTCATTTATCCTCTCCTGGTGCTCCTGTTCACCATTCCAGCCACGCTACTTAGAATCTCCCCACTTGGAGAATCAGCACATTTAAACTTCTGTTTCACACATTTTGCAAATTGTGAGGAGGATGAACGGGAAGAGGGGGAACCAATGAGAGAAGAGTTGTAGGGGTTTGGACGGGCACATATCACTCTAATTTCCCATTAAGAATAAGAATTAAAGAAAGGCTCAGCCTGCCTCGCCGGAGCCAAAATAGGGCCTGAAGCAATCCTGCGGGTTTGAGGCCAGCTCACAAAAGAGCAACTTAAAAAATGGAGCTCAGGGTCACTGCAATTCACAAACCTGCAGAGTTATAAATGAAAACTAACGTCCAAAAATATGTTGAGGTAAGGCAAAGAAGAGGATCTGAATGCAAGACAGAATTGCAAGAAACAGATTTCAAGAGATAGATTGGACTCGTCTTTAACGCACATGAAAAGCGGCAGAATTTCGACAATGATGCAGTTGGCCCAAAAGGGCGTATGCGTTTTTTCCTGATTATATCCAGGAAAAAACGCATACGCACTTTATGGGCAACGAAGCAAGCAAGCAATGCAAATGTGCACAACAAAGAAGTCTCACTTCCCACCGGTCAAAAGGGCCATCCTAAAAAATTGTAAAAACCAGAAATGCAGGACAGGCCATGGAGAACAGGGAGCCTTTATATGCTGATGGGCAGTGTGTGAACTGCCGAGAGCCACTCTGGAGAAGTGTATGGTGGTTCCTAAATCATCTAAAAAACAGAGCTACAGAGCATAGGACACTTCCAATCATGGGAGTATATCTAGGGAAGTCTAAAAATCAACAAGACACAAGCACACCACAGTTTAGGGCTACTCTGTTTACAAGAACCTCAACTTCAGTACACCTTAAATATCCCAGGAAAGAGAACAATGGATAAAGAAGATGTGGTACTTATGTACAATGGAATATCTCTTCACCATGAAATCAATGTAATAAGGCTAGTAGAAGGATAAAGAGTGGATTTAGGTCCGATAATACTACTTGAAATAAGTCAAACAGAAAAAGAAACATATCATAAGATATCACTTATAGAGGGAGGGTAAATATGGCTGCACAAGAAATGAATTACAGAACAGAACAGTGTCTCACATTTAGAAAACACACTTATGTCAGCTTAAGGGGAAAGGAGAGGTGGGGTGATGCATAAAACCAGAGTTTGAAATTAGCACAGATACCGTTCAATAAACCAAATAGGTATTAGACAAGATCTACACCTTGCTCAATGAACAGGCCTCAACACACCCTATACACCGCAGAGAAATATATCTGAGGAATAAGAATCTTAAAACCCATGTATTGATATATCTCCATAAGGGAATCAAGTGTGTGCAGAGCGGCACAAACACAGCAGTGAAAAGGAGCTAAACCCCATTATAGAAATAAATTTTAAAAACAAAACGCTGAAACAATGAAAGAGAGAAAAATTCTTACAAAATTCGCTCAGGGGCTGTGATGCAACCTGGATTGACCACATATAAACCCACAGCTGGATAAGACATAAGGCTGGACACTTGGGGCTGACAGGATTGGTGAGCTTTGGTGAGCAACTGCCGAAAGTTTAATGCAATACTTCATGCTACTCAGTCCAAGGGTCCCAACACTCCAGGTTGAAGGGAATCTTCCTACAGCTAAACCATGCTTGGGAAACCCAGCGACTGGTATACCATATGATCGGGAAAGGTTTCTAAAACGCACCTCATTTTTCCTCTCCTGGGGCTCCGGATCGACATTCCAGCCGCTTTACTAACAACATCCCCACATGGAGTCAATGCCTTTAAGTTCTGGTATCGCACAGTCTGCAGTTAGTGCAGAGGATGAATGGGAATAGGGGGAACCAGTGAGAAACTAGCTGTAGCGGTTTCAATGGGCACATGTCACTCTAATATCACATCAGTAAGAAGAATTAACCAAAGGCACAGCAAGGTGCCCCAGAAGAAAAATAGGGCTTCAAGGAATCCTGTGGTTATGGGGCAAGACCACAAAAATAAGAGCTAAAAAATGGAGCTAAGGGCCACTGCAATTCAAAAACCTGCAGAGTTATAAAGGCCAACTATTTTTAAAAAATATATTTAGGTAAGGCTATGAAGAGGCATTGAAAGCAAGGCAGAATTGCAGGAAACCGATTTCAGGAGGTAGACTGGAATTGCATTGAAAACATATGAAGAGAGTCAGAAACTCGACAATGATGCACTTGGCCAAAAAGGGCGTATGCGTTTTTTCCTGAATATATTCAGGAAAAAACGCATACGCCCTTTTTGGCCAACCAAGCAAGCTTGCAAAGGAAATCTGCACTACAATGAAGTCTCACTTCCACCCGGTCAAAAGGGCCATCTGAAAAAAGTGTAAAATCCAGAAAGGCAGGACAGGCCATGGAGAACTGGGAGCCTTCTTATGCTGATGGGCGGGATGTAAATTGCCAACAACCACTCGGGAGAAGTGTATGGTGTTTCCTGAAACATCTAAAAAACAAAGCAACAGAACCTAGGGCACTTCCACTTATGGTCCTATAGCTTAGGGAAATTAAAATCAAAAAGACACAGCCACCCCAAAGTTTGGAACGGCTCTGTTTACAAGAACCTCGTTTACAGTACAAGTTCAACATCGCAGAAAGTGAAAAATGGATAAAGAAGTTGTGGTATTTACTTACAAAGCAATATCACTCAGCAATGAAATCTGTGTCATCAGGCCCTTAGCAGCACAATGAGTGGATTCAGGTATGATGATTCTAACTGAAGTAAGTCACACAGAAAAAGAAACATCATAAGATATCAGTAATACACGGAATGGAAACTTGGCTACACAGGAACTGAATTACAGAACAGAACAGGGTCTCAAATTTAGAAAACCAACTTATGCTTGCTTAAGGGTAAAGGTGAGTTGGGGTGCTGCATAAAACCAGAGATTGAAATGAGCACAGATAAAGTTCCTTAAGCCAAATATGGAATAGACAAGAGCTACTCCTTGCTCAACGAAATGGACTCAACACCGCATATTAAACGCCTAAGAATGTACCTGACTAGTAAGTATCTTAAAACCTATGGATTGCTATGTCTCCGAAAGAGAATCAAGCATGTGTACAGGGGCATAAACGCAGCAGTGATAGGATTGGAGAGGTTCGGTGAGCAAATGAAGACCCTTTGAAGTCATATTGCATGGTACCCATTCCACGGGTTTCAACTACCCAGGTTTAAGGTATTCTTCCTTCAGCTAAAACATGCATGTGGAACCTAGAGTATGATCAACCATGTGATCAGGAGACGTGTTCAAATATGTCTCAGTTTTCGTACCCTGGTACTCGGGTGCAACATTCCAGACGTTTTACTAACACTCTCCCGACTTGGAGAGTCAGTCCCTTTAACCTCCTGTTTGGCCCAGTTTGCAATTTCTGCGGAAGATGAACAGGAATAGCGAGAACCAATGAGAGACTAGCTGGAGGTGTCTGGACGGGCAAATTTAACTCTCATTTCCCACCAGGAAGAGGAATTAACCAAAGGCTCAGCGTGCCGTGCCAGAACCAGATTAGGGCCTGAAGACATCCTGCGGTGTTGCGGCCACGTCACAAGAAAGCGAGTTGAAGAAAGGAGCTCAGGGGCACTGTAATTCACAAACCTGCAGAGTTATAAATGACAGCTATCGTCCAAAAATATACTGAAGTAAGGCTGCCAAGAGGACTTGAAAGCGGGGCAGAATTGCAGGAAACCGATTCCAGGAGGTAGACTGGAATTGCATTGAAAGCATAGGAAAAGAGGCCGAACGTCCACAATGATGCACTTGGCCAAAAAGGGCGTATGCGTTTTTTCCTGAATATATTCAGGAAAAAACGCATACGCCCTTTTTGGCCAACCAAGCAAGCTTGCAAAGGAAATCTGCACTACAATGAAGTCTCACTTCCCCCCGGTCAAAAGGGCCATCTGAAAAAAGTGTAAAATCCAGAAAGGCAGGACAGGCCATGGAGAACTGGGAGCCTTGTTATGCTGATGGGCGGGATGTAAATTGCCAACAGACACTCAGGAGAAGTGTATGGTGTTTCCTGAAACATCTAAAAAACAAAGCAACAGAGCCTAGGGCACTGCCACTTATGGTCCTATAGCTTAGGGAAATTAAAATCAAAAAGACACAGCCACCCCAAAGTTTGGAACGGCTCTGTTTACAAGAACCTCGTTTACAGTACAAGTTCAACATCGCAGAAAGTGAAAAATGGATAAAGAAGTTGTGGTATTCTCTTACAAAGCAATATCACTCAGCAATGAAATCTATGTCATCAGGCCCTTAGCAGCACAATGAGTGGATTCAGGTATGATGATTCTAACTGAAATAAGTCACACAGAAAAAGAAACATCATAAGATATCAGTAATACACGGAATGTAAACTTGGCTACACAGGAACTGAATTACAGAACAGAACAGGGTCTCAAATTTAGAAAACCAACTTATGCTTGCTTAAGGGGAAAGTTGAGTTGGGGTGCTGCATAAAACCAGAGATTGAAATGAGCACAGATAAAGTTCCTTAAGCCAAATATGGAAAAGACAAGAGCTACTCCTTGCTCAACGAAATGGACTCAACACCGCATATTAAACGCCTAAGAATGTACCTGACTAGTAAGTATCTTAAAACCTATGGATTGCTATGTCTCCGAAAGAGAATCAAGCATGTGTACAGGGGCATAAACGCAGCAGTGATAGGATTGGAGAGGTTCGGGGAGCAAATGAAGACCCTTTGAAGTCATATTGCATGGTACCCATTCCACAGGTTTCAACTACCCAGGTTTAAGGTATTCTTCCTTCAGCTAAAACATGCATGTGGAACCTAGAGTATGATCAACCATGTGATCAGGAGACGTGTTCAAATATGTCTCAATTTTCGTACCCTGGTACTCGGGTGCAACATTCCAGACGCTTTACTAACACTCTCCCCACTTGGAGAGTCAGTCCCTTTAACCTCCTGTATGGCCCAGTTTGCAATTTCTGCGGAAGATGAACAGGAATAGCGAGAACCAATGAGAGGCTAGCTGCAGGTGTCTGGAAGGGCAAATTTAACTCTCATTTCCCACCAGGAAGAGGAATTAACCAAAGGCTCAGCATGCCGGACCTGAACCAGATTAGGGCCTGAAGCCATCCTGCGGTGTTGCGGCCAGGTCACAAGAAAGCGAGTTGAAGAAAGGAGCTCAGGGGCACTGTAATTCACAAACCTGCAGAGTTATAAATGACAGCTATCGTCCAAAATATACTGAAGTAAGGCTGCCAAGAGGACTTGAAAGCGGGGCAGAATTGCAGGAAACCGATTTCAGGAGGTAGACTGGAATTGCATTGAAAGCATAGGAAAAGAGGCAGAACGTCCACAATGATGCACTTGGCCAAAAAGGGCGTATGCATTTTTTCCTGAATATATTCAGGAAAAAACACATACGCCCTTTTTGGCCAACCCAGCAAGCTTGCAAAGGAAATCTGCACTACAATGAAGTCTCACTTCCCCCCGGTCAAAAGGGCCATCTGAAAAAAGTGTAAAATCCAGAAAGGCAGGACAGGCCATGGAGAACTGGGAGCCTTGTTATGCTGATGGGCGGGATGTAAATTGCCAACAGACACTCGGGAGAAGTGTATGGTGTTTCCTGAAACATCTAAAAAACAAAGCAACAGAGCCTAGGGCACTGCCACTTATGGTCCTATAGCTTAGGGAAATTAAAATCAAAAAGACACAGCCACCCCAAAGTTTGGGACGCCTCTGTTTACAAGAACCTCTTTTACAGTACAAGTTCAACATCGCAGAAAGTGAAAAATGGATAAAGAAGTTGTGGTATTTACTTACAAAGCAATATCACTCAGCAATGAAATCTATGTCATCAGGCCCTTAGCAGCACAATGAGTGGATTCAGGTATGATGATTCTAACTGAAATAAGTCACAAAGAAAAAGAAACATCATAAGATATCAGTAATACACGGAATGTATACTTGGCTACACAGGAACTGAATTACAGAACAGAACAGGGTCTCAAATTTAGAAAACCAACTTATGCTTGCTTAAGGGTAAAGGTGAGTTGGGGTGCTGCATAAAACCAGAGATTGAAATGAGCACAGATAAAGTTCCTTAAGCCAAATATGGAATAGACAAGAGCTACTCCTTGCTCAACGAAATGGACTCAACACCGCATATTAAACGCCTAAGAATGTACCTGACTAGTAAGTATCTTAAAACCTATGGATTGCTATGTCTCCGAAAGAGAATCAAGCATGTGTACAGGGGCATAAACGCAACAGTGATAGGATTGGAGATGTTCGGTGAGCAAATGAAGACCCTTTGAAGTCATATTGCATGGCACCCATTCCACGGGTCTCAACTCTCCAGGTTTAAGGTATTCTTCCTTCAGCTAAAACATGCATGTGTAACCCAGAGTATGATCAACCATGTGATCGGGAGACGTGTTCAAATATGTCTCAGTTTTCCTCCCCTGGTACTCGGTTGCAACATTCCAGATGCTTTACTAACACTCTCCCAACTTGGAGAGTCAGTCCCTTTAACCTCCTGTTTGGCCCAGTTTGCAATTTCTGTGGAAGATGAACAGGAATACCGAGAACCAATGAGAGACTAGCTGGAGGTGTCTGGATGGGCAAATTTAACTCTCATTTCCCACCAGGAAGAGGAATTAACCAAAGGCTCAGCGTGCCGTGCCAGAACCAGATTAGTGCCTGAAGACATCCTGCGGTGTTGCGGCCAGGTCACAAGAAAGCGAGCTGAAGAAAGGAGCTCAGGGGCACTGTAATTCACAAACCTGCAGAGTTATAAATGACAGCTATCGTCCAAAAATATACTGAAGTAAGGCTGCCAAGAGGACTTGAAAGCGGGGCAGAATTACAGGAAACCGATTTCAGGAGGTAGACTGGAATTGCATTGAAAGCATAGGAAAAGAGGCAGAACGTCCACAATGATGCACTTGGCCAAAAAGGGCGTATGCGTTTTTTCCTGAATATATTCAGGAAAAAACGCATACGCCCTTTTTGGCCAACCAAGCAAACTTGCAAAGGAAATCTGCACTACAATGAAGTCTCACTTCCCCCCGGTCAAAAGGGCCATCTGAAAAAAGTGTAAAATCCAGAAAGGCAGGACAGGCCATGGAGAACTGGGAGCCTTGTTATGCTGATGGGCGGGATGTAAATTGCCAACAGACACTTGGGAGAAGTGTATGGTGTTTCCTGAAACATCTAAAAAACAAAGCAACAGAGCCTAGGGCACTTCCACTTATGGTCCTATAGCTTAGGGAAATTAAAATCAAAAAGACACAGCCACCCCAAAGTTTGGGACGCCTCCGTTTACAAGAACCTCGTTTACCGTACAAGTTCAATATCACAGAAAGTGAAAAATGGATAAAGAACTTGTGGTACTTACGTACAATGCAGTATCACTCAGCAATGAAATCTATGTCATCAGGCCCGTAGCAGCATAATGAGTGGATTCAGGTACGATGATTCTAACTGAAATAAGTCACACAGAAAAAGAAACATCATAAGATATCACTAATACACGGAATGTAAACTTGGCTACACAGGAACTGCATTCCAAAACAGAACAGGGTCTCAAATTTAGAAAACCAACTTATGCTTGCTTAAGGGGAAAGGTGAGTTGGGGTGCTGCATAAAACCAGAGATTGAAATGAGCACAGATAAAGTTCCTTAAGCCAAATATGGAATAGACAAGAGCTACTCCTTGCTCAACGAAGTGGACACAAAACCCCATATTAAACGCCTAAGAATGTACCTGACTAGTAAGTATCTTAAAACCTATGGATTGCTATGTCTCCGAAAGAGAATCAAGCGTGTGTACAGGGGCATAAACGCAGCAGTGATAGGATTGGAGAGGTTCGGTGAGCAAATGAAGACCCTTTGAAGTCATATTGCATGGTACCCATTACACGGGTCTCAACTCTCCAGGTTTAAGGTATTCTTCCTTCAGCTAAAACATGCATGTGGAACCCAAGTATGATCAACCATGTGAACGAGAGACGTGTTCAAATATGTCTCAGTTTTCCTCCCCTGGTACTCGGGTGAAACATTCCAGATGCTTTACTAACACTCTCCCCACTTGGAGAGTCAGCGCCTTTAACCTCCTGTTTGGCCCAGTTTGCAATTTCTGCGGAAGATGAACAGGAATAGCGAGAACCAATGAGAGGCTAGCTGGAGGTGTCTGGACGGGCAAATTTAACTCTCATTTCCCACCAGGAAGAGGAATTAACCAAATGCTCAGCGTGCCGTGCTGGAACCAGATTAGGGCCTGAAGCCATCCTGCGGTGTTGCGGCCAGCTCAAAAGAAAGCGAGTTGAAGAAAGGAGCTCAGGGGCACTGTAATTCACAAACCTGCAGAGTTATAAATGACAGCTATCGTCCAAAAATAGACTGAAGTAAGGCTGTCAAGAGGACTTGAAAGCGGGGCAGAATTGCAGGAAACCGATTTCAGGAGGTAGACTGGAATTGCATTGAAAGCATAGGAAAAGAGGCAGAACGTCCACAATGATGCACTTGGCCAAAAAGGGCGTATGCGTTTTTTCCTGAATATATTCAGGAAAAAACGCATACGCCCTTTTTGGCCAACCAAGCAAGCTTGCAAAGGAAATCTGCACTACAATGAAGTCTCACTTCCCCCCGGTCAAAAGGGCCATCTGAAAAAAGTGTAAAATCCAGAAAGGCAGGACAGGCCATGGAGAACTGGGAGCCTTGTTATGCTGAAGGGCGGGATGTAAATTGCCAACAACCACTCGGGAGAAGTGTATGGTGTTTCCTGAAACATCTAAAAAACAAAGCAACAGAGCCTAGGGCACTGCCACTTATGGTCCTATAGCTTAGGTAATTTAAAATCAAAAAGACACAGCCACCCCAAAGTTTGGAACGGCTCTGTTTACAAGAACCTCGTTTACAGTACAAGTTCAACATCGCAGAAAGTAAAAAATGGATAAAGAAGTTGTGGTATTTACTTACAAAGCAATATCACTCAGCAATGAAATCTATGTCATCAGGCCCTTAGCAGCACAATGAGTGGATTCAGGTATGATGATTCTAACTGAAATAAGTCACACAGAAAAAGAAACATCATAAGATATCAGTAATACACGGAATGGAAACTTGGCTACACAGGAACTGAATTACAGAACAGAACAGGGTCTCAAATTTAGAAAACCAACTTATTCTTGCTTAAAGGTAAAGGTGAGTTGGGGTGCTGCATAAAACCAGAGATTGAAATGAGCACAGATAAAGTTCCTTAAGCCAAATATGGAATAGACAAGAGCTACTCCTTGCTCAACGAAATGGACTCAACACCGCATATTAAACGCCTAAGAATGTACCTGACTAGTAAGTATCGTAAAACCTATGGATTGCTATGTCTCCAAAAGAGAATCAAGCATGTGTACAGGGGCATAAACGCAGCAGTGATAGGATTGGAGAGGTTCGGTGAGCAAATGAAGACCCTTTGAAGTCATATTGCATGGTACCCATTACACGGGTCTCAACTCTACAGGTTTAAGGTATTCTTCCTTCAGCTAAAACATGCATGTGGAACCCAAGTATGATCAACCATGTGAACGGGAGACGTGTTCAAATATGACTCAGTTTTCCTCCCCTGGTACTCGGGTGCAACATTCCAGACGCTTTACTGACACTCTCCCGACTTGGAGAGTCAGTCCCTTTAACCTCCTGTTTGGCCCAGTTTGCAATTTCTGCGGAAGATGAACAGGAATAGCGAGAAGCAATGAGAGGCTAGCTGGAGGTGTCTGGACGGGCAAATTTAACTCTCATTTCCCACCAGGAAGAGGAATTAACCAAAGGCTCAGCATGCCGGGCCGGAACCAGATTAGGGCCTGAAGCCATCCTGCGGTGTTGCGGCCAGGTCACAAGAAAGCGAGTTGAAGAAAGGAGCTCAGGGGCACTGTAATTCACAAACCTGCAGAGTTATAAATGACAGCTATCGTCCAAAAATAGACTGAAGTAAGGCTGTCAAGAGGACTTGAAAGCGGGGCAGAATTGCAGGAAACCGATTTCAGGAGGTAGACTGGAATTGCATTGAAAGCATAGGAAAAGAGGCAGAACGTCCACAATGATGCACTTGGCCAAAAAGGGCGTATGCGTTTTTTCCTGAATATATTCAGGAAAAAACGCATACGCCCTTTTTGGCCAACCAAGCAAGCTTGCAAAGGAAATCTGCACTACAATGAAGTCTCACTTCCCCCCGGTCAAAAGGGCCATCTGAAAAAAGTGTAAAATCCAGAAAGGCAGGACAGGCCATGGAGAACTGGGAGCCTTGTTATGCTGAAGGGCGGGATGTAAATTGCCAACAACCACTCGGGAGAAGTGTATGGTGTTTCCTGAAACATCTAAAAAACAAAGCAACAGAGCCTAGGGCACTGCCACTTATGGTCCTATAGCTTAGGGAATTTAAAATCAAAAAGACACAGCCACCCCAAAGTTTGGAACGGCTCTGTTTACAAGAACCTCGTTTACAGTACAAGTTCAACATCGCAGAAAGTGAAAAATGGATAAAAAAGTTGTGGTATTTACTTACAATGCAGTATCACTCAGCAATGAAATCTATGTCTTCAGGCCCGTAGCAGCATCATGAGTGGATTCAGGTACGATGATTCTAACTGAAATAAGTCACACAGAAAAAGAAACATCATAAGATATCACTAATACACGGAATGTAAACTTGGCTACACAGGAACTGAATTACAGAACAGAACAGGGTCTCAAATTTAGAAAACCAACTTATGCTTGCTTAAGGGGAAAGGTGAGTTGGGGTGCTGCATAAAACCAGAGATTGAAATGAGCACAGATAAAGTTCCTTAAGCCAAATATGGAATAGACAAGAGCTACTCCTTGCTCAACGAAATGGACTCAACACCGCATATTAAACGCCTAAATATGTACCTGACTAGTAAGTATCTTAAAACCTATAGATTGCTATGTCTCCGAAAGAGAATCAAGCATGTGTACAGGGGCATAAACGCAGCAGTGATAGGATTGGAGAGGTTCGGTGAGCAAATGAAGACCCTTTGAAGTCATATTGCATGGTACCCATTCCACGGGTTTCAACTACCCAGGTTTTAGGTATTCTTCCTTCAGCTAAAACATGCATGTGGAACCCAGAGTATGATCAACCATGTGATCGGGAGACGTGTTCAAATATGTCTCAGTTTTCCTCCCCTGGTACTCGGGTGCAACATTCCAGACGCTTTACTAACACTCTCCCCACTTGGAGAGTCAGCGCCTTTAACCTCCTGTTTGGCCCAGTTTGCAATTTCTGCGGAAGATGAACAGGAATAGCGAGAACCAATGAGAGGCTAGCTGGAGGTGTCTGGACGGGCAAATTTAACTCTCATTTCCCACCAGGAAGAGGAAATAACCAAAGGCTGAGCGTGCCGTACCGGAACCAGATTAGGGCCTGAAGCCATCCTGCGGTGTTGCGGCCAGGTCACAAGAAAGCGAGTTGAAGAAAGGAGCTCAGGGGCACTGTAATTCACAAACCTGCAGAGTTATAAATGACAGCTATCGTCCAAAAATAGACTGAAGTAAGGCTGCCAAGAGGACTTGAAAGCGGGGCAGAATTGCAGGAAACCGATTTCAGGAGGTAGACTGGAATTGCATTGAAAGCATAGGAAAAGAGGCAGAACGTCCACAATGATGCACTTGGCCAAAAAGGGCGTATGCGTTTTTTCCTGAATATATTCAGGAAAAAACGCATACACCCTTTTTGGCCAACCAAGCAAGCTTGCAAAGGAAATCTGCACTACAATGAAGTCTCACTTCCCCCCGGTCAAAAGGGCCATCTGAAAAAAGTGTAAAATCCAGAAAGGCAGGACAGGCCATGGAGAACTGGGAGCCTTGTTATGCTGATGGGCGGGATGTAAATTGCCAACAGACACTGGGGAGAAGTGTATGGTGTTTCCTGAAACATCTAAAAAACAAAGCAACAGAACCTAGGGCACTTCCACTTATGGTCCTATAGCTTAGGGAATTTAAAATCAAAAAGACACAGCCACCCCAAAGTTTGGAACGGCTCTGTTTACAAGAACCTCGTTTACAGTACAAGTTCAACATCGCAGAAAGTGAAAAATGGATAAAGAAGTTGTGGTATTTACTTACAAAGCAATATCACTCAGCAATGAAATCTGTGTCATCAGGCCCTTAGCAGCACAGTGAGTGGATTCAGGTATGATGATTCTAACTGAAATAAGTCACACAGAAAAAGAAACATCATAAGATATCAGTAATACATGGAATGTAAACTTGGCTACACAGGAACTGAATTACAGAACAGAACAGGGTCTCATATTTAGAAAACCAACTTATGCTTGCTTAAGGGTAAAGGTGAGTTGGGGTGCTGCATAAAACCAGAGATTGAAATGAGCACAGATAAAGTTCCTTAAGTCAAATATGGAATAGACAAGAGCTACTCCTTGCTCAACGAAATGGACTCAACACCGCATATTAAACGCCTAAGAATGTACCTGACTAGTAAGTATCTTAAAACCTATGGATTGCTATGTCTCCGAAAGAGAATCAAGCATGTGTACAGGGGCATAAACGCAGCAGTGATAGGATTGTAGAGGTTCGGTGAGCAAATGAAGACCCTTTGAAGTCATATTGCATGGTACCCATTCCACGGGTCTTAACTCTCCAGGTTTAAGGTATTCTTCCTTCAGCTAAAACATGCATGTGGAACCCAAGTATGATCAACCATGTGAACGGGAGACGTGTTCAAATATGTCTCAGTTTTCCTCCCCTGGTACTCGGGTGCAACATTCCAGACGCTTTACTAACACTCTCCCCACTTGGAGAGTCAGCGCCTTTAACCTCCTGTTTGGCCCACTTTGCAATTTCTGCGGAAGCTGAACAGGAATAGCGAGAACCAATGAGAGGCTAGCTGCAGGTGTCTGGACGGGCAAATTTAACTCTCATTTCCCACCAGGAAGAGGAATTAACCAAAGGCTCAGCATGCCGGGCCGGAACCAGATTAGGGCCTGAAGCCATCCTGCGGTGTTGCGGCCAGGTCACAAGAAAGCGAGTTGAAGAAAGGAGCTCAGGGGCACTGTAATTCACAAACCTGCAGAGTTATAAATGACAGCTATCGTCCAAAAATAGACTGAAGTAAGGCTGCCAAGAGGACTTGAAAGCAGGGCAGAATTGCAGGAAACCGATTTCAGGAGGTAGACTGGAATTGCATTGAAAGCATAGGAAAAGAGGCAGAACGTCCACAATGATGCACTTGGCCAAAAAGGGCGTATGCGTTTTTTCCTGAACATATTCAGGAAAAAACGCATACGCCCTTTTTGGCCAACCAAGCAAGCTTGCAAAGGAAATCTGCACTACAATGAAGTCTCACTTCCCCCGGTCAAAAGGGCCATCTGAAAAAAGTGTAAAATCCAGAAAGGCAGGACAGGCCATGGAGAACTGGGAGCCTTGTTATGCTGAAGGGCGGGATGTAAATTGCCAACAAACACTCGGGAGAAGTGTATGGTGTTTCCTGAAACATCTAAAAAACAAAGCAACAGAGCCTAGGGCACTTCCACTTATGGTCCTATAGCTTAGGGAATTTAAAATCAAAAAGACACAGCCACCCCAAAATTTCGAACGGCTCTGTTTACAAGAACCTCGTTTACAGTACAAGTTCAACATCGAAGAAAGTGAAAAATGGATAAAAAAGTTGTGGTATTTACTTACAAAGCAATATCACTCAGCAATGAAATCTGTGTCATCAGGCCCTTAGCAGCACAATGAGTGGATTCAGGTATGATGATTCTAACTGAAATAAGTGACACAGAAAAAGAAACATCATAAGATATCAGTAATACACGGAATGTAAACTTGGCTACACAGGAACTGAATTACAGAACAGAACAGGGTCTCAAATTTAGAAAACCAACTTATGCTTGCTTAAGGGGAAAGGTGAGTTGGGGTGCTGCATAAAACCAGAGATTGAAATGAGCACAGATAAAGTTCCTTAAGCCAGATATGGAATAGACAAGAGCTACTCCTTGCTCAACGAAATGGACTCAACACCGCATATTAAACGCCTAAGAATGTACCTGACTAGTAAGTATCTTAAAACCTATGGATTGCTATGTCTCCGAAAGAGAATCAAGCATGTGTACAGGGGCATAAACACAGCAGTGATAAGATTGGAGAGGTTCGGTGAGCAAATGAAGACCCTTTGAAGTCATATTGCATGGTACCCATTCCACGGGTTTCACCTACCCAGGTTTAAGGTATTCTTCCTTCAGCTAAAACATGCATGTGGAACCTAGAGTATGATCAACCATGTGATCGGGAGACGTGTTCAAATATGTCTCAGTTTTCGTACCCTGGTACTCGGGTGCAACATTCCAGACGCTTTACTAACACTCTCCCCACTTGGAGAGTCAGTCCCTTTAACCTCTTGTTTGGCCCAGTTTGCAATTTCTGCGGAAGATGAACAGGAATAGCGAGAACCAATGAGAGACTACCTGGAGGTGTCTGAACGGGCAAATTTAACTCTCATTTCCCACCAGGAAGAGGAATTAACCAAAGGCTCAGCGTGCCGTGCCGGAACCAGATTAGGGCCTGAAGCCATCCTGCGGTGTTGCGGCCAGCTCAAAAGAAAGCAAGTTGAAGAAAGGAGCTCAGGGGCACTGTAATTCACAAACCTGCAGAGTTATAAATGACAGCTATCGTCCAAAAATAGACTGAAGTAAGGCTGCCAAGAGGACTTGAAAGCGGGGCAGAATTGCAGGAAACCGATTTCAGGAGGTAGACTGGAATTGCATTGAAAGCATAGGAAAAGAGGCAGAATGTCCACAATGATGCACTTGGCCAAAAAGGGCGTATGCGTTTTTTCCTGAATATATTCAGGAAAAAACGCATACGCCCTTTTTGGCCAACCAAGCAAGCTTGCAAAGGAAATCTGCACTACAATGAAGTCTCACTTCCCCCCGGTCAAAAGGGCCATCTGAAAAAAGTGTAAAATCCAGAAAGGCAACAGGCCATTGAGAACTGGGAGCCTCGTTATGCTGAGGGGCGGGATGTAAATTGCCAACAACCACTTGGGAGAAGTGTATGGTGTTTCCTTAAACATCTAAAAAACAAAGCAACAGAGCCTAGGGCACTGCCACTTATGGTCCTATAGCTTAGGGAAATTAAAATCAAAAAGACACAGCCACCCCAAAGTTTGGATCGGCTCTGTTTACAAGAACCTCGTTTACAGTACAAGTTCAACATCGCAGAAAGTGAAAAATGGATAAAGAAGTTGTGGTATTTACTTACAAAGCAATATCACTCAGCAATGAAATCTGTGTCATCAGGCCCTTAGCAGCACAATGAGTGGATTCAGGTATGATGATTCTAACTGAAATAAGTCACACATTAAAAGAAACATCATAAGATATCAGTAATACACGGAATGTAAAGTTGGCTACACAGGAACTGAATGACAGAACAGAACAGGTTCTCAAATTTAGAAAACCAACTTATGCTTGCTTAAGGGTAAAGGTGAGTTGGGGTGCTGCATAAAACCAGAGATTGAAATGAGCACAGATAAAGTTCCTTAAGCCAAATATGGAATAGACAAGAGCTTATCCTTGCTCTACGAAATGGACTCAACACCCCATATTAAACGCCTAAGAATGTACCTGACTAGTAAGTATCTTAAAACCTATGGATTGCTATGTCTCCGAAAGAGAATCAAGCATGTGTACAGGGGCATAAACGCAGCAGTGATAGGATTGGAGAGGTTCGGTGAGCAAATGAAGACCCTTTGAAGTCATATTGCATGGTACCCATTCCACGGGTTTCAACTACCCAGGTTTAAGGTATTCTTCCTTCAGCTAAAACATGCATGTGGAACCTAGAGTATGATCAACCATGTGATCGGGAGACGTGTTCAAATATGTCCCAGTTTTCGTACCCTGGTACTGGGGTGCAACATTCCAGACGCTTTACTAACACTCTCCCGACTTGGAGAGTCAGTCCCTTTAACCTCCTGTTTGGCCCAGTTTGCAATTTCTGCGGAAGATGAACAGGAATAGCGAGAACCAATGAGAGGCTAGCTGGAGGTGTCTGGACGGGCAAATTTAACTCTCATTTCCCACCAGGAAGAGGAATTAACCAAAGGCTCAGCGTGGCGTGCTGGAACCAGATTAGGGCCTGAAGCCTTCCTGCGGTGTTGCGGCCAGCTCAAAAGAAAGCGAGTTGAAGAAAGGAGCTCAGGGGCACTGTAATTCAAAAACCTGCAGAGTTATAAATGACAGCTATCGTCCAAAAATAGACTGAAGTAAGGCTGCCAAGAGGACTTGAAAGCGGGGCAGAATTGCAGGAAACCGATTTCAGAAGGTAGACTGGAAGTGCATTGAAAGCATAGGAAAAGAGGCAGATCGTCCACAATGATGCACTTGGCCAAAAAGGGCGTATGCGTTTTTTCCTGAATATATTCAGGAAAAAACGCATACGCCCTTTTTGGCCAACCAAGCAAGCTTGCAAAGGAAATCTGCACTACAATGAAGTCTCACTTCCCCCCTGTCAAAAGGGCCATCTGAAAAAAGTGTAAAATCCAGAAAGGCAGGACAGGCCATGGAGAACTGGGAGCCTCGTTATGCTGATGGGCGGGATGTAAATTACCAACAGACACTCAGGAGAAGTGTATGGTGTTTCCTGAAACATCTAAAAAACAAAGCAACAGAGCCTAGGGCACTGCCACTTATGGTCCTATAGCTTAGGGAAATTAAAATCAAAAAGACACAGCCACCCCAAAGTTTGGGACGCCTCTGTTTACAAGAACCTCGTTTACAGTACAAGTTCAACATCGCAGAAAGTGAAAAATGGATAAAGAAGTTGTGGTATTTACTTACAAAGCAATATCACTCAGCAATGAAATCTGTGTCATCAGGCCCTTAGCAGCACAATGAGTGGATTCAGGTATGATGATTCTAACTGAAATAAGTCACACATTAAAAGAAACATCATAAGATATCAGTAATACACGGAATGTAAAGTTGGCTACACAGGAACTGAATGACAGAACAGAACAGGTTCTCAAATTTAGAAAACCAACTTATGCTTGCTTAAGCGTAAAGGTGAGTTGGGGTGCTGCATAAAACCAGAGATTGAAATGAGCACAGATAAAGTTCCTTAAGCCAAATATGGAATAGACAAGAGCTACTCCTTGCTCAACGAAATGGACTCAACACCCCATATTAAACGCCTAAGAATGTACCTGACTAGTAAGTATCTTAAAACCTATGGATTGCTATGTCTCCGAAAGAGAATCAAGCATGTGTACAGGGGCATAAACGCAGCAGTGATAGGATTGGAGAGGTTCGGTGAGCAAATGAAGACCCTTTGAAGTCATATTGCATGGTACCCATTAAACGGGTTTCAACTACCCAGGTTTAAGGTATTCTTCCTTCAGCTAAAACATGCATGTGGAACCTAGAGTATGATCAACCATGTGATCGGGAGACGTGTTCAAATATGTCCCAGTTTTCGTACCCTGGTACTGGGGTGCAACATTCCAGACGCTTTACTAACACTCTCCCGACTTGGAGAGTCAGTCCCTTTAACCTCCTGTTTGGCCCAGTTTGCAATTTCTGCGGAAGATGAACAGGAATAGCGAGAACCATTGAGAGGCTAGCTGGAGGTGTCTGGACGGGCAAATTTAACTCTCATTTCCCACCAGGAAGAGGAATTAACCAAAGGCTCAGCGTGGCGTGCTGGAACCAGATTAGGGCCTGAAGCCTTCCTGCGGTGTTGCGGCCAGCTCAAAAGAAAGCGAGTTGAAGAAAGGAGCTCAGGGGCACTGTAATTCAAAAACCTGCAGAGTTATAAATGACAGCTATCGTCCAAAAATAGACTGAAGTAAGGCTGCCAAGAGGACTTGAAAGCGGGGCAGAATTGCAGGAAACCGATTTCAGAAGGTAGACTGGAAGTGCATTGAAAGCATAGGAAAAGAGGCAGATCGTCCACAATGATGCACTTGGCCAAAAAGGGCGTATGCGTTTTTTCCTGAATATATTCAGGAAAAAACGCATACGCCCTTTTTGGCCAACCAAGCAAGCTTGCAAAGGAAATCTGCACTACAATGAAGTCTCACTTCCCCCCGGGCAAAAGGGCCATCTGAAAAAAGTGTAAAATCCAGAAAGGCAGGACAGGCCATGGAGAACTGGGAGCCTTGTTATGCTGATGGGCGGGATGTAAATTACCAACAGACACTCAGGAGAAGTGTATGGTGTTTCCTGAAACATCTAAAAAACAAAGCAACAGAGCCTAGGGCACTGCCACTTATGGTCCTATAGCTTAGGGAAATTAAAATCAAAAAGACACAGCCACCCCAAAGTTTGGGACGCCTCTGTTTACAAGAACCTCGTTTACAGTACAAGTTCAACATCGCAGAAAGTGAAAAATGGATAAAGAAGTTGTGGTATTTACTTACAAAGCAATATCACTCAGCAATGAAATCTATGTCATCAGGCCCTTAGTAGCACAATGAGTGGATTCAGGTATGATGATTCTAACTGAAATAAGTCACACAGAAAAAGAAACATCATAAGATATCAGTAATACACGGAATGTAAACTTGGCTACACAGGAACTGAATTACAGAACAGAACAGGGTCTCAAATTTAGAAAACCAACTTATGCTTGCTTAAGGGGAAAGGTGAGTTGGGGTGCTGCATAAACCCAGAGATTGAAATGAGCACAGATAAAGTTCCTTAAGCCAAATATGGAATAGACAAGAGCTACTCCTTGCTCAACGAAATGGACTCAACACCGCATATTAAACGCCTAAGAATGTATCTGACTAGTAAATATCTTAAAACCTATGGATTGCTATGTCTCCGAAAGAGAATCAAGCATGTGTACAGGGGCATAAACGCAGCAGTGATAGGATTGGAGAGGTTCGGTGAGCAAATGAAGACCCTTTGAAGTCATATTGCATGGTACCCATTCCACGGGTTTCAACTACCCAGGTTTAAGGTATTCTTCCTTCAGCTAAAACATGCATGTGGAACCTAGAGTATGATCAACCATGTGATCGGGAGACGTGTTCAAATATGTCCCAGTTTTCGTACCCTGGTACTCGGGTGCAACATTCCAGACGCTTTACTAACACTCTCCCGACTTGGAGAGTCAGTCCCATTAACCTCCTGTTTGGCCCAGTTTGCAATTTCTGCGGAAGATGAACAGGAATAGCGAGAACCAATGATAGGCTAGCTGAAGGTGTCTGGACGGGCAAATTTAACTCTCATTTCCCACCAGGAAGAGGAATTAACCAAAGGCTCAGCGTGCCGTGCCGGAACCAGATTAGGGCCTGAAGCCATCCTGCGGTGTTGCGGCCAGGTCACAAGAAAGCGAGTTGAAGAAAGGAGCTCAGGGGCCCTGTAATTCACAAACCTGCAGAGTTATAAATGACAGCTATCGTCCAATAATAGACTGAAGTAAGGCTGCCAAGAGGACTTGAAAGCGGGGCAGAATTGCAGGAAACCGATTTCAGGAGGTAGACTGGAATTGCATTGAAAGCATAGGAAAAGAGGCAGAACGTCCACAATGATGCACTTGGCCAAAAAGGGCGTATGCGTTTTTTCCTGAATATATTCAGGAAAAAACGCATATGCCCTTTTTGGCCAACCAAGCAAGCTTGCAAAGGAAATCTGCACTACAATGAAGTCTCACTTCCCCCCGGTCAAAAGGGCCATCTGAAAAAAGTGTAAAATCCAGAAAGGCAGGACAGGCCATGGAGAACTGGGAGCCTTGTTATGCTGATGGGCGGGATGTAAATTGCCAAGAGACACTCGGGAGAAGTGTATGGTGTTTCCTGAAACATCTAAAAAACAAAGCAACAGAGCCTAGGGCACTGCCACTTATGGTCCTATAGCTTAGGGAAATTAAAATCAAAAAGACACAGCCACCCCAAAGTTTGGGATGCCTCTGTTTACAAGAACCTCGTTTACAATACAAGTTCAACATCGCAGAAAGTGAAAAATGGATAAAGAAGTTGTGGTATTTACTTATAAAGCAATATCACTCAGCAATGAAATCTATGTCATCAGGCCCTTAGCAGCACAATGAGTGGATTCAGGTATGATGATTCTAACTGAAATAAGTCACACATTAAAAGAAACATCATAAGATATCAGTAATACACGGAATGTAAAGTTGGCTACACAGGAACTGAATGACAGAACAGAACAGGTTCTCAAATTTAGAAAACCAACTTATGCTTGCTTAAGCGTAAAGGTGAGTTGGGGTGCTGCATAAAACCAGAGATTGAAATGAGCACAGATAAAGTTCCTTAAGCCAAATATGGAATAGACAAGAGCTACTCCTTGCTCAACGAAATGGACTCAACACCCCATATTAAACGCCTAAGAATGTACCTGACTAGTAAGTATCTTAAAACCTATGGATTGCTATGTCTCCGAAAGAGAATCAAGCATGTGTACAGGGGCATAAACGCAGCAGTGATAGGATTGGAGAGGTTCGGTGAGCAAATGAAGACCCTTTGAAGTCATATTGCATGGTACCCATTAAACGGGTTTCAACTACCCAGGTTTAAGGTATTCTTCCTTCAGCTAAAACATGCATGTGGAACCTAGAGTATGATCAACCATGTGATCGGGAGACGTGTTCAAATATGTCCCAGTTTTCGTACCCTGGTACTGGGGTGCAACATTCCAGACGCTTTACTAACACTCTCCCGACTTGGAGAGTCAGTCCCTTTAACCTCCTGTTTGGCCCAGTTTGCAATTTCTGCGGAAGATGAACAGGAATAGCGAGAACCATTGAGAGGCTAGCTGGAGGTGTCTGGACGGGCAAATTTAACTCTCATTTCCCACCAGGAAGAGGAATTAACCAAAGGCTCAGCGTGGCGTGCTGGAACCAGATTAGGGCCTGAAGCCTTCCTGCGGTGTTGCGGCCAGCTCAAAAGAAAGCGAGTTGAAGAAAGGAGCTCAGGGGCACTGTAATTCAAAAACCTGCAGAGTTATAAATGACAGCTATCGTCCAAAAATAGACTGAAGTAAGGCTGCCAAGAGGACTTGAAAGCGGGGCAGAATTGCAGGAAACCGATTTCAGAAGGTAGACTGGAAGTGCATTGAAAGCATAGGAAAAGAGGCAGATCGTCCACAATGATGCACTTGGCCAAAAAGGGCGTATGCGTTTTTTCCTGAATATATTCAGGAAAAAACGCATACGCCCTTTTTGGCCAACCAAGCAAGCTTGCAAAGGAAATCTGCACTACAATGAAGTCTCACTTCCCCCCGGGCAAAAGGGCCATCTGAAAAAAGTGTAAAATCCAGAAAGGCAGGACAGGCCATGGAGAACTGGGAGCCTTGTTATGCTGATGGGCGGGATGTAAATTACCAACAGACACTCAGGAGAAGTGTATGGTGTTTCCTGAAACATCTAAAAAACAAAGCAACAGAGCCTAGGGCACTGCCACTTATGGTCCTATAGCTTAGGGAAATTAAAATCAAAAAGACACAGCCACCCCAAAGTTTGGGACGCCTCTGTTTACAAGAACCTCGTTTACAGTACAAGTTCAACATCGCAGAAAGTGAAAAATGGATAAAGAAGTTGTGGTATTTACTTACAAAGCAATATCACTCAGCAATGAAATCTATGTCATCAGGCCCTTAGTAGCACAATGAGTGGATTCAGGTATGATGATTCTAACTGAAATAAGTCACACAGAAAAAGAAACATCATAAGATATCAGTAATACACGGAATGTAAACTTGGCTACACAGGAACTGAATTACAGAACAGAACAGGGTCTCAAATTTAGAAAACCAACTTATGCTTGCTTAAGGGGAAAGGTGAGTTGGGGTGCTGCATAAACCCAGAGATTGAAATGAGCACAGATAAAGTTCCTTAAGCCAAATATGGAATAGACAAGAGCTACTCCTTGCTCAACGAAATGGACTCAACACCGCATATTAAACGCCTAAGAATGTATCTGACTAGTAAATATCTTAAAACCTATGGATTGCTATGTCTCCGAAAGAGAATCAAGCATGTGTACAGGGGCATAAACGCAGCAGTGATAGGATTGGAGAGGTTCGGTGAGCAAATGAAGACCCTTTGAAGTCATATTGCATGGTACCCATTCCACGGGTTTCAACTACCCAGGTTTAAGGTATTCTTCCTTCAGCTAAAACATGCATGTGGAACCTAGAGTATGATCAACCATGTGATCGGGAGACGTGTTCAAATATGTCCCAGTTTTCGTACCCTGGTACTCGGGTGCAACATTCCAGACGCTTTACTAACACTCTCCCGACTTGGAGAGTCAGTCCCATTAACCTCCTGTTTGGCCCAGTTTGCAATTTCTGCGGAAGATGAACAGGAATAGCGAGAACCAATGATAGGCTAGCTGAAGGTGTCTGGACGGGCAAATTTAACTCTCATTTCCCACCAGGAAGAGGAATTAACCAAAGGCTCAGCGTGCCGTGCCGGAACCAGATTAGGGCCTGAAGCCATCCTGCGGTGTTGCGGCCAGGTCACAAGAAAGCGAGTTGAAGAAAGGAGCTCAGGGGCCCTGTAATTCACAAACCTGCAGAGTTATAAATGACAGCTATCGTCCAATAATAGACTGAAGTAAGGCTGCCAAGAGGACTTGAAAGCGGGGCAGAATTGCAGGAAACCGATTTCAGGAGGTAGACTGGAATTGCATTGAAAGCATAGGAAAAGAGGCAGAACGTCCACAATGATGCACTTGGCCAAAAAGGGCGTATGCGTTTTTTCCTGAATATATTCAGGAAAAAACGCATATGCCCTTTTTGGCCAACCAAGCAAGCTTGCAAAGGAAATCTGCACTACAATGAAGTCTCACTTCCCCCCGGTCAAAAGGGCCATCTGAAAAAAGTGTAAAATCCAGAAAGGCAGGACAGGCCATGGAGAACTGGGAGCCTTGTTATGCTGATGGGCGGGATGTAAATTGCCAAGAGACACTCGGGAGAAGTGTATGGTGTTTCCTGAAACATCTAAAAAACAAAGCAACAGAGCCTAGGGCACTGCCACTTATGGTCCTATAGCTTAGGGAAATTAAAATCAAAAAGACACAGCCACCCCAAAGTTTGGGATGCCTCTGTTTACAAGAACCTCGTTTACAATACAAGTTCAACATCGCAGAAAGTGAAAAATGGATAAAGAAGTTGTGGTATTTACTTATAAAGCAATATCACTCAGCAATGAAATCTATGTCATCAGGCCCTTAGCAGCACAATGAGTGGATTCAGGTATGATGATTCTAACTGAAATAAGTCACACAGAAAAAGAAACATCATAAGATATCAGTAATACACGGAATGTAAACTTGGCTACACAGGAACTGAATTACAGAACAGAACAGGGTCTCAAATTTAGAAAACCAACTTATGCTTGCTTAAAGGTAAAGGTGAGTTGGGGTGCTGCATAAACCCAGAGATTGAAATGAGCACAGATAAAGTTCCTTAAGCCAAATATGGAATAGACAAGAGCTACTCCTTGCTCAACGAAATGGACTCAACACCCCATATTAAACGCCTAAGAATGTACCCGACTAGTAAGTATCTTAAAACCTATGGATTGCTATGTCTCCGAAAGAGAATCAAGCATGTGTACAGGGGCATAAACGCAGCAGTGATAGGATTGGAGAGGTTCGGTGAGCAAATGAAGACCCTTTGAAGTCATATTGCATGGTACCCATTCCACGGGTTTCAAATACACAGGTTTAAGGTATTCTTCCTTCAGCTAAAACATGCATGTGGAACCCAAGTATGATCAACCATGTGAACGGGAGACGTATTCAAATATGTCTCAGTTTTCCTCCCCTGGTACTCGGGTGCAACATTCCAGACGCTTTACTAACACTCTCCCGACTTGGAGAGTCAGTCCCTTTAACTTCCTGTTTGGCCCAGTTTGCAATTTCTGTGGAAGATGAACAGGAATAGCGAGAACCAATGAGAGACTAGCTGGAGGTGTCTGGACGGGCAAATTTAACTCTCATTTCCCACCAGGAAGAGGAATTAACCAAAGGCTCAGCGTGCCGTACCGGAACCAGATTAGGGTCTGAAGCCATCCTGCGGTGTTGCGGCCAGCTCAAAAGAAAGCGAGTTGAAGAAAGGAGCTCAGGGGCACTGTAATTCACAAACCTGCAGAGTTATAAATGACAGCTATCGTCCAAAAATAGACTGAAGTAAGGCTGCCAAGAGGACTTGAAAGCGGGGCAGAATTGCAGGAAACCGATTTCAGGAGGTAGACTGGAATTGCATTGAAAGCATAGGAAAAGAGGCAGAACGTCCACAATGATGCACTTGGCCAAAAAGGGCGTATGCGTTTTTTCCTGAATATATTCAGGAAAAAACGCATACGCCCTTTTTGGCCAACCAAGCAAGCTTGCAAAGGAAATCTGCACTACAATGAAGTCTCACTTCCCCCCGGTCAAAAGGGCCATCTGAAAAAAGTGTAAAATCCAGAAAGGCAGGACAGGCCATGGAGAACTGGGAGCCTTGTTATACTGATGGGCGGGATGTAAATTGCCAACAGACACTCGGGAGAAGTGTATGGTGTTTCCTTAAACATCTAAAAAACAAAGCAACAGAGCCTAGGGCACTGCCACTTATGGTCCTATAGCTTAGGGAAATTAAAATCAAAAAGACACAGCCACCCCAAAGTTTGGAACGGCTCTGTTTACAAGAACCTCGTTTACAGTACAAGTTCAACATCGCAGAAAGTGAAAAATGGATAAAGAAGTTGTGGTATTTACTTACAAAGCAATATCACTCAGCAATGAAATCTGTGTCACCAGGCCCTTAGCAGCACAATGAGTGGATTCAGGTATGATGATTCTAACTGAAATAAGTCACACAGAAAAAGAAACATCATAAGATATCACTAATACACGGATTGTAAACTTGGCTACACAGGAACTGAATGACAGAACAGAACATGTTCTCAAATTTAGAAAACCAACTTATGCTTGCTTAAGGGTAAAGGTGAGTTGGGGTGCTGCATAAACCAGAGATTGAAATGAGCACAGATAAAGTTCCTTAAGCCAAATATGGAATAGACAAGAGCTACTCCTTGCTCAACGAAATAGACTCAAAACTGCATATTAAACGCCTAAGAATGTACCTGACTAGTAAGTATCTTAAAACCTATGGATTGCTATGTCTCCGAAAGAGAATCAAGCATGTGTACAGGGGCATAAACGCAGCAGTGATAGGATTGGAGAGGTTCGGTGAGCAAATGAAGACCCTTTGAAGTCATATTGCATGGTACCCATTCCACGGGTTTCAACTACCCAGGTTTAAGGTATTCTTCCTTCAGCTAAAACATGCATGTGGAACCTAGAGTATGATCAACCATGTGATCGGGAGACGTGTTCAAATATGTCTCAGTTTTCGTACCCTGGTACTTGGGTGCAACATTCCAGACGCTTTACTAACCCTCTCCCGACTTGGAGAGTCAGTCCCTTTAACCTCCTGTTTGGCCCAGTTTGCAATTTCTGCGGAAGATGAACAGGAATAGCGAGAACCAATGAGAGACTAGCTGGAGGTGTCTGGACGGGCAAATTTAACTCTCATTTCCCACCAGGAAGAGGAAATAACCAAAGGCTCAGCGTTCCGTACCAGAATCAGATTAGGGCCTGAAGCCATCCTGCGGTGTTGCGGCCAGCTCAAAAGAAAGCGAGTTGAAGAAAGGAGCTCAGGGGCACTGTAATTCACAAACCTGCAGAGTTATAAATGACAGCTATCGTCCAAAAATAGACTGAAGTAAGGCTGCCAAGAGGACTTGAAAGCAGGGCAGAATTGCAGGAAACCGATTTCAGGAGGTAGACTGGAATTGCATTGAAAGCATAGGAAAAGAGGCAGAACGTCCACAATGATGCACTTGGGCAAAAAGGGCGTATGCGTTTTTTCCTGAATATATTCAGGAAAAAACGCATACGCCCTTTTTGGCCAACCAAGCAAGCTTGCAAAGGAAATCTGCACTACAATGAAGTGTCACTTCCCCCCGGTCAAAAGGGCCATCTGAAAAAAGTGTAAAATCCAGAAAGGCAGGACAGGCCATGGAGAACTGGGAGCCTTGTTATGCTGATGGGCGGGATGTAAATTGCCAACAACCACTCGGGAGAAGTGTATGGTGTTTCCTGAAACATCTAAAAAACAAAGCAACAGAACCTAGGGCACTTCCACTTATGGTCTTATAGCTTAGGGAAATTAAAATCAAAAAGACACAGCCACCCCAAAGTTTGGATCAGCTCTGTTTACAAGAACCTCGTTTACAGTACAAGTTCAACATCGCAGAAAGTGAAAAATGGATAAAGAAGTTGTGGTATTTACTTACAAAGCAATATCACTCAGCAATGAAATCTGTGTCATCAGGCCCTTAGCAGCACAATGAGTGGATTCAGGTATGATGATTCTAACAGAAATAAGTCACACAGAAAAAGAAACATCATAAGATATCAGTAATACACGGAATGTAAAGTTGGCTACACAGGAACTGAATGACAGAACAGAACAGGTTCTCAAATTTAGAAAACCAACTTATGCTTGCTTAAGGGGAAAGGTGAGTTGGGGTGCTGCATAAAACCAGAGATTAAAATGAGCACAGATAAATTTCCTTAAGCCAAATATGGAATAGACAAGAGCTACTCCTTGCTCAACGAAATGGACTCAACACCCCATATTAAACGCCTAAGAATGTACCTGACTAGTAAGTATCTTAAAACCTATGGATTGCTATGTCTCCGAAAGAGAATCAAGCATGTGTACAGGGGCATAAACGCAGCAGTGATAGGATTGGAGAGGTTCGGTGAGCAAATGAAGACCCTTTGAAGTCATATTGCATGGTACCCATTACACGGGTTTCAACTACCCAGGTTTAAGGTATTCTTCCTTCAGCTAAAACATGCATGTGGAACCTAGAGTATGATCAACCATGTGATCGGGAGACGTGTTCAAATATGTCCCAGTTTTCGTACCCTGGTACTCGGGTGCAACATTCCAGACGCTTTACTAACACTCTCCCGACTTGGAGAGTCAGTCCCTTTAACCTCCTGTGTGGCCCAGTTTGCAATTTCTGCGGAAGATGAACAGGAATAGCGAGAACCAATGAGAGGCTAGCTGGAGGTGTCTGGACGGGCAAATTTAACTCTCATTTCCCACCAGGAAGAGGAATTAACCAAAGGCACAACGTGCCGTGCCGGAACCAGATTAGGGCCTGAAGCCTTCCTGCGGTGTTGCGGCCAGCTCAAAAGAAAGCGAGTTGAAGAAAGGAGCTCAGGGGCACTGTAATTCACAAACCTGCAGAGTTATAAATGACAGCTATCGTCCAAAAATAGACTGAAGTAAGGCTGCCAAGAGGACTTGAAAGCGGGGCAGAATTGCAGGAAACCGATTTCAGGAGGTAGACTGGAATTGCATTGAAAGCATAGGAAAAGAGGCAGAACGTCCACAATGATGCACTTGGCCAAAAAGGGCGTATGCCTTTTTTCCTGAATATATTCAGGAAAAAAGGCATACGCCCTTTTTGGCCAACCAAGCAAGCTTGCAAAGGAAATCTGCACTACAATGAAGTCTCACTTCCCCCCGGTCAAAAGGGCCATCTGAAAAAAGTGTAAAATCCAGAAAGGCAGGACAGGCCATGGAAAACTGGGAGCCTTGTTATGCTGATGGGCGGGATGTAAATTACCAACAGACACTCAGGAGAAGTGTATGGTGTTTCCTGAAACATCTAAAAAACAAAGCAACAGAGCCTAGGGCACTGCCACATATGGTCCTATAGCTTAGGGAAATTAAAATCAAAAAGACACAGCCACCCCAAAGTTTGGGACGCCTCTGTTTAGAAGAACCTCGTTTACAGTACAAGTTCAACATCGCAGAAAGTGAAAAATGGATAAAGAAGTTGTGGTATTTACTTACAAAGCAATATCACTCAGCAATGAAATCTATGTCATCAGGCCCTTAGGAGCACAATGAGTGGATTCAGGTATGATGATTCTAACTGAAATAAGTCACACAGAAAAAGAAACATCATAAGATATCAGTAATACACGGAATGTAAACTTGGCTACACAGGAACTGAATTACAGAACAGAACAGGGTCTCAAATTTAGAAAACCAACTTATGCTTGCTTAAGGGGAAAGGTGAGTTGGGGTGCTGCATAAACCCAGAGATTGAAATGAGCACAGATAAAGTTCCTTAAGCCAAATATGGAATAGACAAGAGCTACTCCTTGCTCAACGAAATGGACTCAACACCGCATATTAAACGCCTAAGAATGTACCTGACTAGTAAGTAGCTTAAAACCTATGGATTGCTATGTCTCCGAAAGAGAATCAAGCATGTGTACAGGGGCATAAACGCAGCAGTGATAGGATTGGAGAGGTTCGGTGAGCAAATGAAGACCCTTTGAAGTCATATTGCATGGTACCCATTACACGGGTCTCAACTCTCCAGGTTTAAGGTATTCTTCCTTCAGCTAAAACATGCATGTGGAACCTAGAGTATGATCAACCATGTGATCGGGAGACGTGTTCAAATATGTCCCAGTTTTCGTACCCTGGTACTCGGGTGCAACATTCCAGGCGCTTTACTAACACTCTCCCGACTTGGAGAGTCAGTCCCTTTAACCTCCTGTTTGGCCCAGTTTGCAATTTCTGCGGAAGATGAACAGGAATAGCGAGAACCAATGAGAGGCTAGCTGGAGGTGTCTGGACGGGCAAATTTAACTCTCATTTCCCACCAGGAAGAGGAATTAACCAAAGGCTCAGCGTGCCGTACCGGAACCAGATTAGGGCCTGAAGCCATCCTGCGGTGTTGCGGCCAGCTCAAAAGAAAGCGAGTTGAAGAAAGGAGCTCAGGGGCACTGTAATTCACAAACCTGCAGAGTTATAAATGACAGCTATCGTCCAAAAATAGACTGAAGTAAGGCTGCCAAGAGGACTTGAAAGCGGGGCAGAATTGCAGGAAACCGATTTCAGGAGGTAGACTGGAATTGCATTGAAAGCATAGGAAAAGAGGCAGAACGTCCACAATGATGCACTTGGCCAAAAAGGGCGTATGCGTTTTTTCCTGAATATATTCAGGAAAAAACGCATACGCCCTTTTTGGCCAACCAAGCAAGCTTGCAAAGGAAATCTGCACTACAATGAAGTCTCACTTCCCCCCGGTCAAAAGGGCCATCTGAAAAAAGTGTAAAATCCAGAAAGGCAGGACAGGCCATGGAGAACTGGGAGCCTTGTTATACTGATGGGCGGGATGTAAATTGCCAACAGACACTCGGGAGAAGTGTATGGTGTTTCCTGAAACATCTAAAAAACAAAGCAACAGAGCCTAGGGCACTTCCACTTATGGTCCTATAGCTTAGGGAAATTAAAATCAAAAAGACACAGCCACCCCAAAGTTTGGAACGGATCTGTTTACAAGAACCTCGTTTACAGTACTAGTTCAACATCGCAGAAAGTGAAAAATGGATAAAGAAATTGTGGTATTTACTTACAAAGCAATATCACTCAGCAATGAAATCTGTGTCATCAGGCCCTTAGCAGCACAATGAGTGGATTCAGGTATGATGATTCTAACTGAAATAAGTCACACAGAAAAAGAAACATCATAAGATATCACTAATACACGGATTGTAAACTTGGCTACACAGGAACTGAATGACAGAACAGAACATGTTCTCAAATTTAGAAAACCAACTTATGCTTGCTTAAGGGGAAAGGTGAGTTGGGGTGCTGCATAAAACCAGAGATTGAAATGAGCACAGATAAAGTTCCTTAAGCCAAATATGGAATAGACAAGAGCTACTCCTTGCTCAACGAAATGGACTCAACACCGCATATTAAACGCCTAAGAATGTACCTGACTAGTAAGTATCTTAAAACCTATGGATTGCTATGTCTCCGAAAGAGAATCAAGCATGTGTACAGGGGCATAAACGCAGCAGTGATAGGATTGGAGATGTTCGGTGAGCAAATGAAGACCCTTTGAAGTCATATTGCATGGTACCCATTCCACGGGTTTCAACTACCCAGGTTTTAGGTATTCTTCCTTCAGCTAAAACATGCATGTGGAACCCAGAGTATGATCAACCATGTGATCGGGAGACGTGTTCAAATATGTCTCAGTTTTCGTACCCTGGTACTCGGGTGCAACATTCCAGACGCTTTACTAACACTCTCCCCACTTGGAGAGTCAGCGCCTTTAACCTCCTGTTTGGCACAGTTTGCAATTTCTGCGGAAGATGAACAGGAATAGCGAGAACCAATGAGAGGCTAGCTGGAGGTGTCTGGACGGGCAAATTTAACTCTCATTTCCCACCAGGAAGAGGAAATAACCAAAGGCTCAGCGTGCCGTACCGGAACCAGATTAGGGCCTGAAGCCATCCTGCGGTGTTGCGGCCAGCTCAAAAGAAAGCGAGTTGAAGAAAGGAGCTCAGGGGCACTGTAATTCACAAACCTGCAGAGTTATAAATGACAGCTATCGTCCAAAAATAGACTGAAGTAAGGCTGCCAAGAGGACTTGAAAGCGGGGCAGAATTGCAGGAAACCGATTTCAGGAGGTAGACTGGAATTGCATTGAAAGCATAGGAAAAGAGGCAGAACGTCCACAATGATGCACTTGGCCAAAAAGGGCGTATGCGTTTTTTCCTGAATATATTCAGGAAAAAACGCATACGCCCTTTTTGGCCAACCAAGCAAGCTTGCAAAGGAAATCTGCACTACAATGAAGTCTCACTTCCCCCCGGTCAAAAGGGCCATCTGAAAAAAGTGTAAAATCCAGAAAGGCAGGACAGGCCATGGAGAACTGGGAGCCTTGTTATGCTGATGGGCGGGATGTAAATTGCCAACAGACACTCGGGAGAAGTGTATGGTGTTTCCTGAAACATCTAAAAAACAAAGCAACAGAACCTAGAGCACTTCCCCTTATGGTCCTATACCTTAGGGAAATTAAAATCAAAAAGACACAGCCACCCCAAAGTTTGGAACGGCTCTGTTTACAAGAAACTCGTTTACAGTACAAGTTCAACATCGCAGAAAGTGAAAAATGGATAAAGAAGTTGTGGTATTTACTTACAAAGCAATATCACTCAGCAATGAAATCTATGTCATCAGGCCCTTAGCATCACAATGAGTGGATTCAGGTATGATGATTCTAACTGAAATAAGTCACACAGAAAAAGAAACATCATAAGATATCTGTAATACATGGAATGTAAACTTGGCTACACAGGAACTGAATTACAGAACAGAACAGGGTCTCAAAATTAGAAAACCAACTTATGCTTGCTTAAGGGGAAAGGTGAGTTGGGGTGCTGCATAAACCCAGAGATTGAAATGAGCACAGATAAAGTTCCTGAAGCCAAATATGGAATAGACAAGAGCTACTCCTTGCTCAAAGAAATGGACTCAACACCGCATATTAAACGCCTAAGAATGTACCTGACTAGTAAGTATCTTAAAACCTATGGATTGCTATGTCTCCGAAAGAGAATCAAGCATGTGTACAGGGGCATAAACGCAGCAGTGATAGGATTGGAGAGGTTCGTGAGCAAATGAAGACCCTTTGAAGTCATATTGCATGGTACCCATTCCACGGGTTTCAACTACCCAGGTTTAAGGTATTCTTCCTTCAGCTAAAACATGCATGTGGAACCTAGAGTATGATCAACCATGTGATCGGGAGAGGTGTTCAAATATGTCTCAGTTTTCGTACCCTGGTACTCGGGTGCAACATTCCAGACGCTTACTAACACTCTCCCCACTTGGAGAGTCAGTCCCTTTAACCTCCTGTTTGGCCCAGATTGCAATTTCTGCGGAAGATGAACAGGAATAGCGAGAATCAATGAGAGACTAGCTGGAGGTGTCTGGACGGGCAAATTTAACTCTCATTTCCCACCAGGAAGAGGAATTAACCAAAGGCTCAGCGTGCCGTGCCAGAACCAGATTAGGGCCTGAAGACATCCTGCGGTGTTGCGGCCAGGTCACAAGAAAGCGAGTTGAAGAAAGGAGCTCAGGGGCACTGTAATTCACAAACCTGCAGAGTTATAAATGACAGCTATCGTCCAAAAATAGACTGAAGTAAGGCTGCCAAGAGGACTTGAAAGCGGGGCAGAATTGCAGGAAACCGATTTCAGGAGGTAGACTGGAATTGCATTGAAAGCATAGGAAAAGAGGCAGAACGTCCACAATGATGCACTTGGCCAAAAAGGGCGTATGCGTTTTTTCCTGAATATATTCAGGAAAAAACGCATACGCCCTTTTTGGCCAACCAAGCAAGCTTGCAAAGGAAATCTGCACTACAATGAAGTCTCACTTCCCCCCGGTCAAAAGGGCCATCTGAAAAAAGTGTAAAATCCAGAAAGGCAGGACAGGCCATGGAGAACTGGGAGCCTTGTTATGCTGATGGGCGGGATGTAAATTGCCAACAGACACTCGGGAGAAGTGTATGGTGTTTCCTGAAACATTGAAAAAACAAAGCAACAGAGCCTAGGGCACTGCCACTTATGGTCCTATAGCTTAGGGAAATTAAAATCAAAAAGACACAGCCACCCCAAAGATTGGGACGCCTCTGTTTACAAGAACCTCGTTTACAGTACAAGTTCAACATCGCAGAAAGTGAAAAATGGATAAAGAAGTTGTGGTATTTACTTACAAAGCAATATCACTCAGCAATGAAATCTATGTCATCAGGCCCTTAGCAGCACAATGAGTGGATTCAGGTATGATGATTCTAACTGAAGTAAGTCACACAGAAAAAGAAACATCATAAGATATCAGTAATACACGGAATGTAAACTTGGCTACACAGCAACTGAATTACAGAACAGAACAGGGACTCAAATTTAGAAAACCAACTTATGCTTGCTTAAGGGTAAAGGTGAGTTGGAGTGCTGCATAAAACCAGAGATTGAAATGAGCACAGATAAAGTTCCTTAAGTCAAATATGGAATAGACAAGAGCTACTCCTTGCTCAACGAAATGGACTCAACACCGCATATTAAACGCCTAAGAATGTACCTGACTAGTTAGTATCTTAAAACCTATGGATTGCTATGTCTCCGAAAGAGAATCAAGCATGTGTACAGGGGCATAAATGTCGGGACCCAGCTCTGAATGTACCAAGAGGTCTGTGCAAAGCCAAGGCTGACAGTACTGAGCAAAGCTAGTACTGGAAGGTACAAAATGGGAAAGCAAAGCTTCCCGAGAGGTGGTTCCCCTCAAGATTTCCCCAAGCAATTCCCTGGTTGTAAAATGATGCTCTTTGGGGTATTTTTGCTATGCAACATATTATGTTGTAATGCAGGATTTAAATTTAGACCACAGTATAGAGTAAAATGGAAACATTTGGTTTTGGTATAGGGGAAGATTTTTTGTAGATTGAGTATATAAGAAACTATATTGGGTTATGTGGGAAATAGCTAGAATTAAAATGATCATGGGATATGTAAAATTTAAAGATGCAGATAAAGCTATGCAAAGAAATAGATATAAAGCTTATTGCAGATATTTTAAGAATAGGTTAGGTTTTGCAGTACGGTGTTTTCCAAGATGGCCAACAATAGGAAGAGATACGATCTGGAAGTGGAACGGCAAGCCTGTGAAGGTAGAACATAAAGTACCCGGTGGGATTTGGACTGTTTGGTACTGACCTATAAAGAAAATAGCTTACGTGAGCTAAAAAAAATCACCAAGGTGTGAAAAGCCGAAGAGATTGTGCCTGATTTCGTCAACAGGAGCTGTGATCAGGATATGCTCCACCGCAGGAGACTGTGTGAGGGAAACATTAATGAGATCATTGTGTGAACTGCTTATGTACGCGGATGTTTTTTGTTAAAGTGGTTAATGTGTTATTGTTTGTGTAAGATTTTTGGCTCAAGAATAGAAAGGTTGTGAAAGATTAAAAGATGATATGAAAAATAAGAATAAGGAACTGTAGAATTATAAATGTTGCAGCTTTTTGCTAATAAAATGTCAGATCCTTGCACCCAAGAAGAGGTGTCTTGAGTTCTGTCCTCGCCGACGCCGTCCTCCCCTCTGGCAATCCTGTACCGCTGGGGCTTGTCCTCGGCAAGTGGCGCCCGCACAGGGACCTGAAGGGGTAAGTATAATATTCGGACGGATAGGAGTCTCACCATAGGGTGCTGCAGACCCCCAGTTAAAGGAGAACTGGTAAGTGAAGGTGAGTAATAGGTACTAATATGGGACATGCTGCGTCTAAAGAGAGACTATTATTTATTGATATTATTAAGCATATGCTGCATGGACGAGGTATTAAGGTTACTAGCAAACAGTTAACTCAATTTTTTCAGTTTGTGCAAGAGCAATGCCCTTGGTTTCCTGAACAGGGTTCGGTAAATCTAGAGACCTGGCAGAAGGTGGGACAAACTTTGCAGGTATATTATACCCATTTTGGGCCTGAAAAAGTTCCTGTAGACACTTTTGCTTTGTGGAATTTAATTAGGGAAAGTATTGCTCCCCTGCCTGAGGGTCAAAAAAATCCTTATAAATACCCTCCTAATGTTGATGAAAGTACTCCATTACTTCCTCCGAAACCTCCACCCGATGAGGGTGAAGTTTTAGCTGCAGCTTTTAAAGATTGTGTTACTAAAGACAGTGATTCAGAGGTTGAGGATGACTCAAAACCTGAGAAATCGAATGTTTTTGCCGATCCGCCTTTTGATGATGAATTACCTAGGGCAGATGAAGATGATTTAGATGCTGCAGCCTTTGATTATATAGTCCTGATGATTGGGTGTCATCAGAAATGATAAAGATGGGATATGATCCGGATAAGGGCTTAGGAAAAAATCAGGAGGGACAATTATTTCCAATAGTTGCAAAACCAAAAATTGATAAATGTGGAATAGGATATCCAAATTTATAAAGGGGGCCATTGTTCTAAAAGCAGCTGATCCCATAGTATGGCTGTCTGACGAGCCAATATGGGTGGAACAATGGCCCCTAACAGCTGAAAAATTAACAGCTGCAAAATTATTGGTGGAACAACAATTATTAGCAGGACATATTGAGCCTTCTACAAGTCCTTGGAATACTCCCATATTTGTTATTAAAAAGAAATCTGGAAAATGGAGATTATTACAAGATTTAAGAGCTATTAATAAAACTATGGAAACAATGGGTGCCTTACAGCCTGGCCTGCCTTCTCCAGTTGCTATTCCCAAATATTATTCCATTATAGTAATTGATTTACAAGATTGCTTTTTTACTATACCTTTAAATGAAAATGATAGAAAACGATTTGCTTTTAGTGTGCCCTCTTCCAATTTTAATAGACCTTACCAACGTTATCAATGGAAGGTTTTACCTCAAGGGATGAAAAATAGTCCCACCTTATGTCAGAAATATGTTGACCAAGCTATATGTTCAATTAGACAAAAATATAAAGAGATATATATTATACATTATATGGATGATATTTTATTAGCTGGAGAGGATAGAGCTGTTTTACATGATATATTGCAAGAATTGATAGAGGCTTTAGAAATATATGGATTAAAGGTAGCCCCTGAAAAAATTCAAACTGAACTTCCTTATAATTATTTAGGGAGAATAATACAGGAGTTTACTATTCATCATATACCTTTCCAGTTAAGAATTGATAATTTAAAGACCTTGAATGATTTTCAAAAATTTTTGGGAGATATTAATTGGATCAGACCCCTGTTAAAAATATCAACCATGGAATTAAAACCCTTGTTTCAAATTTTACAAGGGGATTCTGATCCTTTGTCTCCCAGAGAATTAACTGAAGAAGGAAAATTAGTTATACAAAAAGTAGAGGAAGCTTTACAGAATACCTTTTTACAAAAAATAGATTATAAAAAGCCATGGGAATTGGTAATATTGTCCACTCCTGTAATACCTACAGGAATATTATGGCAGGATGGTCCCTTGGAGTGGGTACACTTAGCAGCTAATCCTAAAAAAATTGTTGCTTCATACCCATTTATGGTAAGTTTAATTATCATAAAAGGAAGGAAAAGGAGTAGAGAATTGTTCGGGAAAGATGTGGATAATATTATTGTTCCCTATAATAAAGAACAATTAGAAGCCTTGTTAATGTTTGAAGATTATTTGGGAATTGCTTTAATGGCTTATACAGGACAAATATTGTATCATTTGCCAAAGAATAATTTATTACAGTTTTTTAAAGATAATGCTGTTATATTTCCAGTATGGTATAGAAAAAAACCTTTGGAAGAGGCTGTATTAGTGTTTACTGATGGCTCTTCAACAGGAAAGGCAGCTTATATTATTGGAAAAGAAAGATATAGTTTAAAAACAGAAGGATGTTCTGCACAGCAATCTGAAATAATGGCAGTAATTGAAGTGTTGAAGAAAACACGAAATTGTAAAATTAATTTATATACGGATTCATTATATATAGTTAAATTGTTTCCAGCTATAGAAACAGCAACTTTTCCTGATAATAAAAGTAATATTATATTATTACTTAAGTTACTGCAAGAAAATCTTTGGTTAAGACGACAACCCTATTTTATAGGGCATGTAAGAGCTCATTCTGGATTACCTGGATCCATATCTATTGGAAATGCAATGGCAGATGCTTTGACAAAGGTTTATGTGATAGAAGAAGATAAATTAAAACAAGCTATAGATTCTCATAAATTACATCATCAAAATGCAGCCGCTCTAAGGTATCAGTTTGGCTTGACTCGAGAAGCTGCAAGGGAGATTGTTAAAAATTGTAATGCTTGCCCTACTCATATTACTGTGCTACAACAGGGAGTAAATCCCCGTGGATTACGTGCAAATGATTTGTGGCAGATGGATGTTACTCATGTTTCTAGCTTTGGGAAATTATCCTATGTACATGTGTGTGTGGATACTTATTCTCATGTTATAATAGCAACGGCTAGAACTGGCGAAGCTTATAAAGATGTGTGTCAGCATTTAATGTTTTGCTTTGGATATTTGGGAATCCCCCGAAGAATCAAAACTGATAATGGTCCGGCTTATGCCTCCAAAGCCTTTCATTATTTTTGTCAACAATTTGGAATTTCTCATAGTATGGGAATTCCCTATAACCCACAGGGACAAGCTATAGTTGAAAGAAGTAATCAGATGTTAAAAGTAATGTTAGCAAAGTTACAAGAAGGAGAGATGAAATATTTCTCTCCTCATCAAAGATTGAATCATGCTATGTTTGTGTTAAATTATTTAAATATGAATAGCATTGGGAAAACCCCCATGATGGTACATTGGGAAAGAAAAGAAGGTTTAAAAAGACCTATGGTATTTTGGAAAGATGTTTTAACAGGTAAATGGAATGGACCAGATGTTTTATTAACAAGTGGTAGAGGATATGCTTGTGTGTTTCCCCAGAATTTTGATTCACCTGTTTGGATACCAGACCGTCTGGTAAGACATCCCGTGGCGGGGAACTTAACACAGCGAATAACAGGAAATTCTGCTGACGAACAAAATGTCAAATCAAGCGTTAAAGAAAGTGAAACCAAACATAGAGCCTGTGAAACAACTGATTTCCCCACTTCAGCAGCTTTCTCTTGAATCAAAATGTAACAAGGAAGTTCAAACTTCCTCTCTGTCTTTAGGGTCTAAAGCTTTATCATTTAATAAAGGGAGTCAGAGAGGAAGCAAGTGCCGATATGCTGCGTCCACCTTAGATGCCCCCGAAGTCACCTGGGGGGCTATTAAAAGGCTGTGTAATAATGCTGAGGCTGTGGTAAATACTCAAGGCTTACCGCTTACTACCTGTAATTTTTTTATGGCTCTTTTGACCTTGCTTTCAGTTCAGGTGAATGCTAATACAACCTATTGGGCTTATTTTCCTGATCCGCCTATATTACATGCTGTTACTTGGAAGGATTCTGCTGTTACAGTGTCTTCATCTTTATCAGAATTGACAGATGGTATAAAGGGAATACAAAATTATGGGCAATTTGTAAAAAATAGAAATTATACGTTTAAAGGGCAAACTAATCTTCCACCAATTTGTTTTTATGTAAAGAAATATAGCTTAGATAAAGGAAAAAATGGATGTTTGCCGGTAAGTGATTTTGGCTTATTAACAGATTCTCCTAAGGAGCCTTCAGGCAAAGACAAAACCACCAGACATTTATGGTCTTTAATAGGAAAGTTTGTAGATTCAGGTATTAGAGGAGAATTGAAAATCCATCCATCTAAATATCCTGATTGTGATATTAAACCAGATAAAGCAATAGATGAATGGAGAGGAATAGATATTAATGTTGGGTTTCCATCTTGGGTTTATTGCATGCATAATACGGAAGCCAAAATTGTTATTCCTGGGAGTAAATATTATGTTTCTGATTGGAGTATGGATAAGCCTGATAGTGATTATAGACAGTATTTACAACATGTAATACGATATAACTGGAAGGACTCTTTAATTCCTTCTCCTTTAAGAATTAATAGATGGAATAGTTTTGGTTGGATAGCACCTATGTATACCTTTAATCATAAAAATAATGTTTATATACAACCTCAATTATGGAGATTATTATTAGCTGTAGAAAATGTGACATTGAAGAGACCAAATGCTAAGGAAAATGTATATTATGTACAAACTTGTGTTATGTCTCCATATGTTTTATTGTTAACTAATAACTCTGATAATTTGCAGATTGTACGAAAATATAAAAGATTTTATGTGTTATGTACAGAATGTATGTTGACCACCTGTATAATACCCAATATGAAAGTTCAAATTATTATGTTGTTGAAAAAACCTGCTTATATTATGTTACCAGTTACTTTAGAAGAATCTTGGTATAGTGATAAAGGTGTAGAAGTTATTAAAAGGGTTAGTGAATTAATGAGGCCTAAAAGATTTGTTGCTACTTTAATTTTAGGAATATCTGCTTTAATAGGGATTGTAAGTTCTTTTTCCTTAGCAACGTATACATTAGTTAAGGAAGTACAAACCGCTCAATATATTAATGATTTGTCTAAAAATATATCCTTAGCCTTAGCAACTCAAGAAGTTATAGATAGAAAGTTAGAAAATAAGGTTGATGCATTAGAGGAAGCAGTTTTGCATGTAGGCCAAGAGCTAATAGCTCTAAAAATAAGATTATCTCTTACTTGTCATGCAAAGTTTTCTTGGGTTTGTGTAACACCGTTAATAGTAAATGAATCAGAATATACCTGGGAAAAGATACAAATGCACATTTTAAATGTTTGGAATTCCAGTGATATAGGAATAGATTTAAATAAGCTGCATCAACAGATACATGATATTGCCTCCTCTCAGTTAAACATTAATCCATCTAAAATTGCAGAAGAAATGTTTCAAAATATGAGAAATTTTTTTCAAGAGAATTCTTTTACCCATATGTTGATAAATTATGGAGCAGCTGGCATTGTAATAATCTTGTTTTTAATTTGTTTTCCAGTCTTCCTCAAATTGATCCAGGCCGCCTTAAAGAGCGTTTATCGGACCAAATTGGAATTCCATACCCTTTATTTAAAAAATAAAAAAGGGGAAGATGTCGGGACCCAGCTCTGAATGTACCAAGAGGTCTGTGCAAAGCCAAGGCTGACAGTACTGAGCAAAGCTAGTACTGGAAGGTACAAAATGGGAAAGCAAAGCTTCCCGAGAGGTGGTTCCCCTCAAGATTTCCCCAAGCAATTCCCTGGTTGTAAAATGATGCTCTTTGGGGTATTTTTGCTATGCAACATATTATGTTGTAATGCAGGATTTAAATTTAGACCACAGTATAGAGTAAAATGGAAACATTTGGTTTTGGTATAGGGGAAGATTTTTTGTAGATTGGGTATATAAGAAACTATATTGGGTTATGTGGGAAATAGCTAGAATTAAAATGATCATGGGATATGTAAAATTTAAAGATGCAGATAAAGCTGCAAAGAAATAGATATAAAGCTTATTGCAGATATTTTAAGAATAGGTTAGGTTTTGCAGTACGGTGTTTTCCAAGATGGCCAACAATAGGAAGAGATACGATCTGGAAGTGGAACGGCAAGCCTGTGAAGGTAGAACATAAAGTACCCGGTGGGATTTGGACTGTTTGGTACTGACCTATAAAGAAAATAGCTTACGTGAGCTAAAAAAAATCACCAAGGTGTGAAAAGCCGAAGAGATTGTGCCTGATTTCGTCAACAGGAGCTGTGATCAGGATATGCTCCACCGCAGGAGACTGTGTGAGGGAAACATTAATGAGATCATTGTGTGAACTGCTTATGTAAGCGGATGTTTTTTGTTAAAGTGGTTAATGTGTTATTGTTTGTGTAAGATTTTTGGCTCAAGAATAGAAAGGTTGTGAAAGATTAAAAGATGATATGAAAAATAAGAATAAGGAACTGTAGAATTATAAATGTTGCAGCTTTTTGCTAATAAAATGTCAGATCCTTGCACCCAAGAAGAGGTGTCTTGAGTTCTGTCCTCGCCGACGCCGTCCTCCCCTCTGGCAATCCTGTACCGCTGGGGCTGGTCCTCGGCACATAAACGCAGCAGTGATAGGATTGGAGAGGTTCGTGAGCAAATGAAGACCCTTTGAAGTCATATTGCATGGTACCCATTCCAAGGGTTTCAGCTACCCAGGTTTAAGATATTCTTCCTTCAGCTAAAACATGCATGTGGAACCTAGAGTATGATCAACCATGTGATCGGGAGACGTGTTCAAATATGTCTCAGTTTTCGTACCCTGGTACTCGGGTGCAACATTCCAGACGCTTTACTAACACTCTCCCGACTTGGAGAGTCAGTCCCTTTAACCTCCTGTTTGGCCCAGTTTGCAATTTCTGCGGAAGATGAACAGGAATAGCGAGAACCAATGAGAGACTAGCTGGAGGTGTCTGGACGGGCAAATTTAACTCTCATTTCCCACCAGGAAGAGGAAATAACCAAAGGCTCAGCGTGCCGTGCCGGAACCAGATTAGGGCCTGAAGCCATCCTGTGGTGTTGCGGCCTGGTCACAAGAAAGCGAGTTGAAGAAAGGAGCTCAGGGGCACTGTAATTCACAAACCTGCAGAGTTATAAATGACAGCTATCGTCCAAAAATAGACTGAAGTAAGGCTGCCAAGAGGACTTGAAAGCGGGGCAGAATTGCAGGAAACCGATTTCAGGAGGTAGACTGGAATTGCATTGAAAGCATAGGAAAAGAGGCAGAACGTCCACAATGATGCACTTGGCCAAAAAGGGCGTATGCGTTTTTTCCTGAATATATTCAGGAAAAAACGCATACGCCCTTTTCGGCCAACCAAGCAAGCTTGCAAAGGAAATCTGCACTACAATGAAGTCTCACTTCCCCCCGGTCAAAAGGGCCATCTGAAAAAAGTGTAAAATCCAGAAAGGCAGGACAGGCCATGGAGAACTGGGAGCCTTGTTCTGCTGATGGGCGGGATGTAAATTGCCAACAACCACTCGGGAGAAGTGTATGGTGTTTCCTGAAACATCTAAAAAACAAAGCAACAGAACCTAGGGCACTTCCACTTATGGTCCTATAGCTTAGGGAAATTAAAATCAAAAAGACACAGCCACCCCAAAGTTTGGAACGGCTCTGTTTACAAGAACCTCGTTTACAGTACAAGTTCAACATCGCAGAAAGTGAAAAATGGATAAAGAAGTTGTGGTATTTACTTACAAAGCAATATCACTCAGCAATGAAATCTGTGTCATCAGGCCCTTAGCAGCACAATGAGTGGATTCAGGTATGATGATTCTAACTGAAGTAAGTCACACAGAAAAAGAAACATCATAAGATATCAGTAATACACGGAATGTAAACTTGGCTACACAGGAACTGAATTACAGAACAGAACAGGGTCTCAAATTTAGAAAACCAACTTATGCTGGCTTAAGGGGAAAGGTGAGTTGGGGTGCTGCATAAAACCAGAGATTGAAATGAGCACAGATAAAGTTCCTTAGGCCAAATATGGAATAGACAAGAGCTACTCCTTGCTCAACGAAATGGACTCAACACCGCATATTAAACGCCTAAGAATGTACCTGACTAGTAAGTATCTTAAAACCTATGGATTGCGATGTCTCCGAAAGAGAATCAAGCATGTGTACAGGGGCATAAACGCAGCAGTGATAGGATTGGAGAGGTTCGGTGAGCAAATGAAGACCCTTTGAAGTCATATTGCATGGTACCCATTACACGGGTCTTAACTCTCCAGGTTTAAGGTTCTTCCTTCAGCTAAAACATGCATGTGGAACACAAGTATGATCAACCATGTGAACGGGAGACGTGTTCAAATATGTCTCAGTTTTCCTCCCCTGGTACTCGGGTGCACCATTCCAGACGCTTTACTAACACTCTCCTGACTTGGAGAGTCAGTCCCTTTAACCTCCTGTTTGGCCCAGTTTGCAATTTCTGCGGAAGATGAACAGGAATAGCGAGAACCAATGAGAGGCTAGCTGGAGGTGTCTGGACGGGCAAATTTAACTCTCATTTCCCACCAGGAAGAGGAAATAACCAAAGGCTCAGCGTGCCGTGCCGGAACCAGATTAGGGCCAGAAGCCATCCTGCGGTGTTGCGGCCAGGTCACAAGAAAGCAAGTTGAAGAAAGGAGCTCAGGGGCACTGTAATTCACAAACCTGCAGAGTTATAAATGACAGCTATCGTCCAAAAATAGACTGAAGTAAGGCTGCCAAGAGGACTTGAAAGCGGGGCAGAATTGCAGGAAACCGATTTCAGGAGGTAGACTGGAATTGCATTGAAAGCATAGGAAAAGAGGCAGAACGTCCACAATGATGCACTTGGCCAAAAAGGGCGTATGCGTTTTTTCCTGAATATATTCAGGAAAAAACGCATACGCCCTTTTTGGCCAACCAAGCAAGCTTGCAAAGGAAATCTGCACTACAATGAAGTCTCACTTCCCCCCGGGCAAAAGGGCCATCTGAAAAAAATGTAAAATCCAGAAAGGCAGGACAGGCCATGGAGAACTGGGAGCCTTGTTATGCTGATGGGCGGGATGTAAATTGCCAACAACCACTCGGGAGAAGTGTATGGTGTTTCCTGAAACATCTAAAAAACAAAGCAACAGAGCCTAGGGCACTTCCACTTATGGTCCTATAGCTTAGGGAAATTAAAATCAAAAAGACACAGCCACCCCAAAGTTTGGGACGCCTCCGTTTATAAGAACCTCGTTTACCATACAAGTTCAATATCACAGAAAGTGAAAAATGGATAAAGAACTTGTGGTACTTACGTACAATGCAGTATCACTCAGCAATGAAATCTATGTCATCAGGCCCGTAGCAGCATAATGAGTGGATTCAGGTACGATGATTCTAACTGAAATAAGTCACACAGAAAAAGAAACATCATAAGATATCACTAATACACGGAATGTAAACTTGGCTACACAGGAACTGAATTACAGAACAGAACAGGGTCTCAAATTTAGAAAAGCAACTTATGCTTGCTTAAGGGGAAAGGTGAGTTGGGGTGCTGCATAAAACCAGTGATTGAAATGAGCACAGATAAAGTTCCTTAAGCCAAATATGGAATAGACAAGAGCTACTCCTTGCTCAACGAAATGGACTCAACACCGCATATTAAACGCCTAAGAATGTACCTGACTAGTAAGTATCTTAAAACCTATGGATTGCTATGTCTCCGAAAGAGAATCAAGCGTGTGTACAGGGGCATAAACGCAGCAGTGATAGGATTGGAGATGTTCGGTGAGCAAATGAAGACCCTTTGAAGTCATATTGCATGGTACCCATTCCACGGGTTTCAAATACCCAGGTTTAAGGTATTCTTCCTCAGCTAAAACATGCATGTGGAACCTACAGTATGATCAACCATGTGATCGGGAGACGTGTTCAAATATGTCTCAGTTTTCCTCCCCTGGTGCTCGGGTGCAACATTCCAGACTCTTTACTAACACTCTCCCGACTTGGAGAGTCAGTCCCTTTAACCTCCTGTTTGGCCCAGTTTGCAATTTCTGCGGAAGATGAACAGGAATAGCGAGAACCAATGAGAGACTAGCTGGAGGTGTCTGGACGGGCAAATTTAACTCTCATTTCCCACCAGGAAGAGGAAATAACCAGAGGCTCAGCGTGCCGTGCCGGAACCAGATTAGGGCCTGAAGCCATCCTGCGGTGTTGCGGCCAGGTCACAAGAAAGCAAGTTGAAGAAAGGAGCTCAGGGGCACTGTAATTCACAAACCTGCAGACTTATAAATGACAGCTATCGTCCAAAAATAGACTGAAGTAAGGCTGCCAAGAGGACTTGAAAGCGGGGCAGAATTGCAGGAAACCGATTTCAGGAGGTAGACTGGAATTGCATTGAAAGCATAGGAAAAGAGGCAGAACGTCCACAATGATGCACTTGGCCAAAAAGGGCGTATGCGTTTTTTCCTGAATATATTCAGGAAAAAACGCATACGCCCTTTTTGGCCAACCAAGCAAGCTTGCAAAGGAAATCTGCACTACAATGAAGTCTCACTTCCCCCCGGTCAAAAGGGCCATCTGAAAAAAGTGTAAAATCCAGAAAGGCAAGACAGGCCATGGAGAACTGGGAGCCTTGTTATGCTGATGGGCGGGATGTAAATTGCCAACAACCACTCGGGAGAAGTGTATGGTGTTTCCTGAAACATCTAAAAAACAAAGCAACAGAACCTAGGGCACTGCCACTTATGGTCCTATAGCTTAGGGAAATTAAAATCAAAAAGACACAGCCACCCCAAAGTTTGGAACGGCTCTGTTTACAAGAACCTCGTTTACAGTACAAGTTCAACATCGCAGAAAGTGAAAAATGGATAAAGAACTTGTGGTACTTACGTACAATGCAGTATCACTCAGCAATGAAATCTATGTCATCAGGCCCGTAGCAGCATAATGAGTGGATTCAGGTACGATGATTCTAACTGAAATAAGTCACACAGAAAAAGAAACATCATAAGATATCACTAATACACGGAATGTAAACTTGGCTACACAGGAACTGAATTCCAAAACAGAACAGGGTCTCAAATTTAAAAAACCAACTTATGCTTGCTTAAGGGGAAAGGTGAGTTGGGTTGCTGCATAAAACCAGAGATTGAAATGAGCACAGATAAAGTTCCTTAAGCCAAATATGGAATAGACAAGAGCTACTCCTTGCTCAACGAAATGGACTCAACACCCCATATTAAACGCCTAAGAATGTACCTGACTAGTAAGTATCTTAAAACCTATGGATTGCTATGTCTCCAAAAGAGAATCAAGCGTGTGTACAGGGGCATAAACGCAGCAGTGATAGGATTGGAGAGGTTCGGTGAGCAAATGAAGACCCTTTGAAGTCATATTGCATGGTACCCATTACACGGGTCTCAACTCTCCAGGTTTAAGGTATTCTTCCTTCAGCTAAAACATGCATGTGGAACCCAAGTATGATCAACCATGTGAATGGGAGACGTGTTCAAATATGTCTCAGTTTTCCTCCCCTGGTACTCGGGTGCAACATTCCAGACGCTTTACTAACACTCTCCCCACTTGGAGAGTCAGCGCCTTTAACCTCCTGTTTGGCACAGTTTGCAATTTCTGCGGAAGATGAACAGGAATAGCGAGAACCAATGAGAGACTAGCTGGAGGTGTCTGGACGGGCAAATTTAACTCTCATTTCCCACCAGGAAGAGGAAATAACCAAAGGCTCAGCGTGCCGTGCCGGAACCAGATTAGGGCCTGAAGCCATCCTGCGGTGTTGCGGCCAGGTCACAAGAAAGCAAGTTGAAGAAAGGAGCTCAGGGGCACTGTAATTCACAAACCTGCAGAGTTATAAATGACAGCTATCGTCCAAAAATAGACTGAAGTAAGGCTGCCAAGAGGACTTGAAAGCGGGGCAGAATTGCAGGAAACCGATTTCAGGAGGTAGACTGGAATTGCATTGAAAGCATAGGAAAAGAGGCAGAACGTCCACAATGATGCACTTGGCCAAAAAGGGCGTATGCGTTTTTTCCTGAATATATTCAGGAAAAAACGCATACGCCCTTTTTGGCCAACCAAGCAAGCTTGCAAAGGAAATCTGCACTACAATGAAGTCTCACTTCCCCCCGGGCAAAAGGGCCATCTGAAAAAAGTGTAAAATCCAGAAAGGCAGGACAGGCCATGGAGAACTGGGAGCCTTGTTATGCTGATGGGCGGGATGTAAATTGCCAACAACCACTCGGGAGAAGTGTATGGTGTTTCCTGAAACATCTAAAAAACAAAGCAACAGAGCCTAGGGCACTTCCACTTATGGTCCTATAGCTTAGGGAAATTAAAATCAAAAAGACACAGCCACCCCAAAGTTTGGGACGCCTCCGTTTATAAGAACCTCGTTTACCATACAAGTTCAATATCACAGAAAGTGAAAAATGGATAAAGAACTTGTGGTACTTACGTACAATGCAGTATCACTCAGCAATGAAATCTATGTCATCAGGCCCGTAGCAGCATAATGAGTGGATTCAGGTACGATGATTCTAACTGAAATAAGTCACACAGAAAAAGAAACATCATAAGATATCACTAATACACGGAATGTAAACTTGGCTACACAGGAACTGAATTACAGAACACAACAGGGTCTCAAATTTAGAAAACCAACTTATGCTTGCTTAAGGGGAAAGGTGAGTTGGGGTGCTGCATAAAACCAGAGATTGAAATGAGCACAGATAAAGTTCCTTAAGCCAAATATGGAATAGACAAGAGCTACTCCTTGCTCAACAAAATGGACTCAACACCGCATATTAAACGCCTAAGAGTGTACCTGACTAGTAAGTATCTTAAAACCTATGGATTGCTATGTCTCCGAAAGAGAATCAAGCGTGTGTACAGGGGCATAAACGCAGCAGTGATAGGATTGGAGAGGTTCGGTGAGCAAATGAAGACCCTTTGAAGTCATATTGCATGGTACCCATTCCACGGGTTTCAAATACCCAGGTTTAAGGTATTCTTCCTTCAGCTAAAACATGCATGTGGAACCCATGTATGATCAACCATGTGAACGGGAGACGTGTTCAAATATGTCTCAGTTTTCCTCCCCTGATACTCGGGTGCAACATTCCAGACGCTTTACTAACACTCTCCCGACTTGGAGAGTCAGTCCCTTTAACCTCCTGTTTGGCCCAGTTTGCAATTTCTGCGGAAGATGAACAGGAATAGCGAGAACCAATGAGAGACTAGCTGGAGGTGTCTGGACGGGCAAATTTAACTCTCATTTCCCACCAGGAAGAGGAATTAACCAAAGGCTCAGCGTGCCGTGCCAGAACCAGATTAGGGCCTGAAGCCATCCTGCGGTGTTGCGGCCAGGTCACAAGAAAGCAAGTTGAAGAAAGGAGCTCAGGGGCACTGTAATTCACAAACCTGCAGAGTTATAAATGACAGCTATCGTCCAAAAATAGACTGAAGTAAGGCTGCCAAGAGGACTTGAAAGCGGGGCAGAATTGCAGGAAACCGATTTCAGGAGGTAGACTGGAATTGCATTGAAAGCATAGGAAAAGAGGCAGAACGTCCACAATGATGCACTTGGCCAAAAAGGGCGTATGCGTTTTTTCCTGAATATATTCAGGAAAAAACGCATACGCCCTTTTTGGCCAACCAAGCAAGCTTGCAAAGGAAATCTGCACTACAATGAAGTCTCACTTCCCCCCGGGCAAAAGGGCCATCTGAAAAAAATGTAAAATCCAGAAAGGCAGGACAGGCCATGGAGAACTGGGAGCCTTGTTATGCTGATGGGCGGGATGTAAATTGCCAACAACCACTCGGGAGAAGTGTATGGTGTTTCCTGAAACATCTAAAAAACAAAGCAACAGAGCCTAGGGCACTTCCACTTATGGTCCTATAGCTTAGGGAAATTAAAATCAAAAAGACACAGCCACCCCAAAGTTTGGGACGCCTCCGTTTATAAGAACCTCGTTTACCATACAAGTTCAATATCACAGAAAGTGAAAAATGGATAAAGAACTTGTGGTACTTACGTACAATGCAGTATCACTCAGCAATGAAATCTATGTCATCAGGCCCGTAGCAGCATAATGAGTGGATTCAGGTACGATGATTCTAACTGAAATAAGTCACACAGAAAAAGAAACATCATAAGATATCACTAATACACGGAATGTAAACTTGGCTACACAGGAACTGAATTACAGAACAGAACAGGGTCTCAAATTTAGAAAAGCAACTTATGCTTGCTTAAGGGGAAAGGTGAGTTGGGGTGCTGCATAAAACCAGTGATTGAAATGAGCACAGATAAAGTTCCTTAAGCCAAATATGGAATAGACAAGAGCTACTCCTTGCTCAACGAAATGGACTCAACACCGCATATTAAACGCCTAAGAATGTACCTGACTAGTAAGTATCTTAAAACCTATGGATTGCTATGTCTCCGAAAGAGAATCAAGCGTGTGTACAGGGGCATAAACGCAGCAGTGATAGGATTGGAGATGTTCGGTGAGCAAATGAAGACCCTTTGAAGTCATATTGCATGGTACCCATTCCACGGGTTTCAAATACCCAGGTTTAAGGTATTCTTCCTCAGCTAAAACATGCATGTGGAACCTACAGTATGATCAACCATGTGATCGGGAGACGTGTTCAAATATGTCTCAGTTTTCCTCCCCTGGTGCTCGGGTGCAACATTCCAGACTCTTTACTAACACTCTCCCGACTTGGAGAGTCAGTCCCTTTAACCTCCTGTTTGGCCCAGTTTGCAATTTCTGCGGAAGATGAACAGGAATAGCGAGAACCAATGAGAGACTAGCTGGAGGTGTCTGGACGGGCAAATTTAACTCTCATTTCCCACCAGGAAGAGGAAATAACCAGAGGCTCAGCGTGCCGTGCCGGAACCAGATTAGGGCCTGAAGCCATCCTGCGGTGTTGCGGCCAGGTCACAAGAAAGCAAGTTGAAGAAAGGAGCTCAGGGGCACTGTAATTCACAAACCTGCAGACTTATAAATGACAGCTATCGTCCAAAAATAGACTGAAGTAAGGCTGCCAAGAGGACTTGAAAGCGGGGCAGAATTGCAGGAAACCGATTTCAGGAGGTAGACTGGAATTGCATTGAAAGCATAGGAAAAGAGGCAGAACGTCCACAATGATGCACTTGGCCAAAAAGGGCGTATGCGTTTTTTCCTGAATATATTCAGGAAAAAACGCATACGCCCTTTTTGGCCAACCAAGCAAGCTTGCAAAGGAAATCTGCACTACAATGAAGTCTCACTTCCCCCCGGTCAAAAGGGCCATCTGAAAAAAGTGTAAAATCCAGAAAGGCAAGACAGGCCATGGAGAACTGGGAGCCTTGTTATGCTGATGGGCGGGATGTAAATTGCCAACAACCACTCGGGAGAAGTGTATGGTGTTTCCTGAAACATCTAAAAAACAAAGCAACAGAACCTAGGGCACTGCCACTTATGGTCCTATAGCTTAGGGAAATTAAAATCAAAAAGACACAGCCACCCCAAAGTTTGGAACGGCTCTGTTTACAAGAACCTCGTTTACAGTACAAGTTCAACATCGCAGAAAGTGAAAAATGGATAAAGAACTTGTGGTACTTACGTACAATGCAGTATCACTCAGCAATGAAATCTATGTCATCAGGCCCGTAGCAGCATAATGAGTGGATTCAGGTACGATGATTCTAACTGAAATAAGTCACACAGAAAAAGAAACATCATAAGATATCACTAATACACGGAATGTAAACTTGGCTACACAGGAACTGAATTCCAAAACAGAACAGGGTCTCAAATTTAAAAAACCAACTTATGCTTGCTTAAGGGGAAAGGTGAGTTGGGTTGCTGCATAAAACCAGAGATTGAAATGAGCACAGATAAAGTTCCTTAAGCCAAATATGGAATAGACAAGAGCTACTCCTTGCTCAACGAAATGGACTCAACACCCCATATTAAACGCCTAAGAATGTACCTGACTAGTAAGTATCTTAAAACCTATGGATTGCTATGTCTCCAAAAGAGAATCAAGCGTGTGTACAGGGGCATAAACGCAGCAGTGATAGGATTGGAGAGGTTCGGTGAGCAAATGAAGACCCTTTGAAGTCATATTGCATGGTACCCATTACACGGGTCTCAACTCTCCAGGTTTAAGGTATTCTTCCTTCAGCTAAAACATGCATGTGGAACCCAAGTATGATCAACCATGTGAATGGGAGACGTGTTCAAATATGTCTCAGTTTTCCTCCCCTGGTACTCGGGTGCAACATTCCAGACGCTTTACTAACACTCTCCCCACTTGGAGAGTCAGCGCCTTTAACCTCCTGTTTGGCACAGTTTGCAATTTCTGCGGAAGATGAACAGGAATAGCGAGAACCAATGAGAGACTAGCTGGAGGTGTCTGGACGGGCAAATTTAACTCTCATTTCCCACCAGGAAGAGGAAATAACCAAAGGCTCAGCGTGCCGTGCCGGAACCAGATTAGGGCCTGAAGCCATCCTGCGGTGTTGCGGCCAGGTCACAAGAAAGCAAGTTGAAGAAAGGAGCTCAGGGGCACTGTAATTCACAAACCTGCAGAGTTATAAATGACAGCTATCGTCCAAAAATAGACTGAAGTAAGGCTGCCAAGAGGACTTGAAAGCGGGGCAGAATTGCAGGAAACCGATTTCAGGAGGTAGACTGGAATTGCATTGAAAGCATAGGAAAAGAGGCAGAACGTCCACAATGATGCACTTGGCCAAAAAGGGCGTATGCGTTTTTTCCTGAATATATTCAGGAAAAAACGCATACGCCCTTTTTGGCCAACCAAGCAAGCTTGCAAAGGAAATCTGCACTACAATGAAGTCTCACTTCCCCCCGGGCAAAAGGGCCATCTGAAAAAAGTGTAAAATCCAGAAAGGCAGGACAGGCCATGGAGAACTGGGAGCCTTGTTATGCTGATGGGCGGGATGTAAATTGCCAACAACCACTCGGGAGAAGTGTATGGTGTTTCCTGAAACATCTAAAAAACAAAGCAACAGAGCCTAGGGCACTTCCACTTATGGTCCTATAGCTTAGGGAAATTAAAATCAAAAAGACACAGCCACCCCAAAGTTTGGGACGCCTCCGTTTATAAGAACCTCGTTTACCATACAAGTTCAATATCACAGAAAGTGAAAAATGGATAAAGAACTTGTGGTACTTACGTACAATGCAGTATCACTCAGCAATGAAATCTATGTCATCAGGCCCGTAGCAGCATAATGAGTGGATTCAGGTACGATGATTCTAACTGAAATAAGTCACACAGAAAAAGAAACATCATAAGATATCACTAATACACGGAATGTAAACTTGGCTACACAGGAACTGAATTACAGAACACAACAGGGTCTCAAATTTAGAAAACCAACTTATGCTTGCTTAAGGGGAAAGGTGAGTTGGGGTGCTGCATAAAACCAGAGATTGAAATGAGCACAGATAAAGTTCCTTAAGCCAAATATGGAATAGACAAGAGCTACTCCTTGCTCAACAAAATGGACTCAACACCGCATATTAAACGCCTAAGAGTGTACCTGACTAGTAAGTATCTTAAAACCTATGGATTGCTATGTCTCCGAAAGAGAATCAAGCGTGTGTACAGGGGCATAAACGCAGCAGTGATAGGATTGGAGAGGTTCGGTGAGCAAATGAAGACCCTTTGAAGTCATATTGCATGGTACCCATTCCACGGGTTTCAAATACCCAGGTTTAAGGTATTCTTCCTCAGCTAAAACATGCATGTGGAACCTAGAGTATGATCAACCATGTGATCGGGAGACGTGTTCAAATATGTCTCAGTTTTCCTCCCCTGGTACTCGGGTGCAACATTCCAGACGCTTTACTAACACTCTCCCGACTTGGAGAGTCAGTCCCTTTAACCTCCTGTTTGGCCCAGTTTGCAATTTCTGCGGAAGATGAACAGGAATAGCGAGAACCAATGAGAGACTAGCTGGAGGTGTCTGGACGGGCAAATTTAACTCTCATTTCCCACCAGGAAGAGGAATTAACCAAAGGCTCAGCGTGCCGTGCCAGAACCAGATTAGGGCCTGAAGCCATCCTGCGGTGTTGCGGCCAGGTCACAAGAAAGCGAGTTGAAGAAAGGAGCTCAGGGGCACTGTAATTCACAAACCTGCAGACTTATAAATGACAGCTATCGTCCAAAAATAGACTGAAGTAAGGCTGCCAAGAGGACTTGAAAGCGGGGCAGAATTGCAGGAAACCGATTTCAGGAGGTAGACTGGAATTGCATTGAAAGCATAGGAAAAGAGGCAGAACGTCCACAATGATGCACTTGGCCAAAAAGGGCGTATGCATTTTTTCCTGAATATATTCAGGAAAAAACGCATACGCCCTTTTTGGCCAACCAAGCAAGCTTGCAAAGGAAATCTGCACTACAATGAAGTCTCACTTCCCCCCGGTCAAAAGGGCCATCTGAAAAAAGTGTAAAATCCAGAAAGGCAAGACAGGCCATGGAGAACTGGGAGCCTTGTTATGCTGATGGGCGGGATGTAAATTGCCAACAACCACTCGGGAGAAGTGTATGGTGTTTCCTGAAACATCTAAAAAACAAAGCAACAGAACCTAGGGCACTGCCACTTATGGTCCTATAGCTTAGGGAAATTAAAATCAAAAAGACACAGCCACCCCAAAGTTTGGAACGGCTCTGTTTACAAGAACCTCGTTTACAGTACAAGTTCAACATCGCAGAAAGTGAAAAATGGATAAAGAACTTGTGGTACTTACGTACAATGCAGTATCACTCAGCAATGAAATCTGTGTCATCAGGCCCTTAGCAGCACAATGAGTGGATTCAGGTATGATGATTCTAACTGAAGTAAGTCACACAGAAAAAGAAACATCATAAGATATCAGTAATACACGGAATGTAAACTTGGCTACACAGGAACTGAATTACAGAACAGAACAGGGTCTCAAATTTAGAAAACCAACTTATGCTGGCTTAAGGGGAAAGGTGAGTTGGGGTGCTGCATAAAACCAGAGATTGAAATGAGCACAGATAAATTTCCTTAGGCCAAATATGGAATAGACAAGAGCTACTCCTTGCTCAACGAAATGGACTCAACACCGCATATTAAACGCCTAAGAATGTACCTGACTAGTAAGTATCTTAAAACCTATGGATTGCGATGTCTCCGAAAGAGAATCAAGCATGTGTACAGGGGCATAAACGCAGCAGTGATAGGATTGGAGAGGTTCGGTGAGCAAATGAAGACCCTTTGAAGTCATATTGCATGGTACCCATTACACGGGTCTTAACTCTCCAGGTTTAAGGTTCTTCCTTCAGCTAAAACATGCATGTGGAACACAAGTATGATCAACCATGTGAACGGGAGACGTGTTCAAATATGTCTCAGTTTTCCTCCCCTGGTACTCGGGTGCACCATTCCAGACGCTTTACTAACACTCTCCTGACTTGGAGAGTCAGTCCCTTTAACCTCCTGTTTGGCCCAGTTTGCAATTTCTGCGGAAGATGAACAGGAATAGCGAGAACCAATGAGAGGCTAGCTGGAGGTGTCTGGACGGGCAAATTTAACTCTCATTTCCCACCAGGAAGAGGAAATAACCAAAGGCTCAGCGTGCCGTGCCGGAACCAGATTAGGGCCAGAAGCCATCCTGCGGTGTTGCGGCCAGGTCACAAGAAAGCAAGTTGAAGAAAGGAGCTCAGGGGCACTGTAATTCACAAACCTGCAGAGTTATAAATGACAGCTATCGTCCAAAAATAGACTGAAGTAAGGCTGCCAAGAGGACTTGAAAGCGGGGCAGAATTGCAGGAAACCGATTTCAGGAGGTAGACTGGAATTGCATTGAAAGCATAGGAAAAGAGGCAGAACGTCCACAATGATGCACTTGGCCAAAAAGGGCGTATGCGTTTTTTCCTGAATATATTCAGGAAAAAACACATACGCCCTTTTTGGCCAACCAAGCAAGCTTGCAAAGGAAATCTGCACTACAATGAAGTCTCACTTCCCCCCGGGCAAAAGGGCCATCTGAAAAAAGTGTAAAATCCAGAAAGGCAGGACAGGCCATGGAGAACTGGGAGCCTTGTTATGCTGATGGGCGGGATGTAAATTGCCAACAACCACTCGGGAGAAGTGTATGGTGTTTCCTGAAACATCTAAAAAACAAAGCAACAGAGCCTAGGGCACTTCCACTTATGGTCCTATAGCTTAGGGAAATTAAAATCAAAAAGACACAGCCACCCCAAAGTTTGGGACGCCTCCGTTTATAAGAACCTCGTTTACCATACAAGTTCAATATCACAGAAAGTGAAAAATGGATAAAGAACTTGTGGTACTTACGTTCAATGCAGTATCACTCAGCAATGAAATCTATGTCATCAGGCCCGTAGCAGCATAATGAGTGGATTCAGGTACGATGATTCTAACTGAAATAAGTCACACAGAAAAAGAAACATCATAAGATATCACTAATACACGGAATGTAAACTTGGCTACACAGGAACTGAATTACAGAACAGAACAGGGTCTCAAATTTAGAAAACCAACTTATGCTTGCTTAAGGGGAAAGGTGAGTTGGGGTGCTGCATAAAACCAGTGATTGAAATGAGCACAGATAAAGTTCCTTAAGCCAAATATGGAATAGACAAGAGCTACTCCTTGCTCAACGAAATGGACTCAACACCGCATATTAAACGCCTAAGAATATACCTGACTAGTAAGTATCTTAAAACCTATGGATTGCTATGTTTCCGAAAGAGAATCAAGCGTGTGTACAGGGGCATAAACGCAGCAGTGATAGGATTGGAGATGTTCGGTGAGCAAATGAAGACCCTTTGAAGTCATATTGCATGGTACCCATTCCACGGGTTTCAAATACCCAGGTTTAAGGTATTCTTCCTCAGCTAAAACATGCATGTGGAACCTAGAGTATGATCAACCATGTGATCGGGAGACGTGTTCAAATATGTCTCAGTTTTCGTACCCTGGTACTCGGGTGCAACATTGCAGACGCTTTACTAACACTCTCCCGACTTGGAGAGTCAGTCCCTTTAACCTCCTGTTTGGCCCAGTTTGCAATTTCTGCGGAAGATGAACAGGAATAGCGAGAACCAATGAGAGGCTAGCTGGAGGTGTCTGGACGGGCAAATTTAACTCTCATTTCCCACCAGGAAGAGGAAATAACCAAAGGCTCAGCGTGCCGGGCCAGAACCAGATTAGGGCCTGAAGCCATCCTGCGGTGTTGCGGCCAGGTCACAAGAAAGCGAGTTGAAGAAAGGAGCTCAGGGGCACTGTAATTCACAAACCTGCAGAGTTATAAATGACAGCTATCGTCCAAAAATAGACTGAAGTAAGGCTGCCAAGAGGACTTGAAAGCGGGGCAGAATTGCAGGAAACCGATTTCAGGAGGTAGACTGGAATTGCATTGAAAGCATAGGAAAAGAGGCAGAACGTCCACAATGATGCACTTGGCCAAAAAGGGCGTATGCGTTTTTTCCTGAATATATTCAGGAAAAAACGCATACGCCCTTTTTGGCCAACCAAGCAAGCTTGCAAAGGAAATCTGCACTACAATGAAGTCTCACTTCCCCCCGGGCAAAAGGGCCATCTGAAAAAAGTGTAAAATCCAGAAAGGCAGGACAGGCCATGGAGAACTGGGAGCCTTGTTATGCTGATGGGCGGGATGTAAATTGCCAACAACCACTCGGGAGAAGTGTATGGTGTTTCCTGAAACATCTAAAAAACAAAGCAACAGAACCTAGGGCACTGCCACTTATGGTCCTATAGCTTAGGGAAATTAAAATCAAAAAGACACAGCCACCCCAAAGTTTGGAACGGCTCTGTTTACAAGAACCTCGTTTACAGTACAAGTTCAACATCGCAGAAAGTGAAAAATGGATAAAGAACTTGTGGTACTTACGTACAATGCAGTATCACTCAGCAATGAAATCTATGTCATCAGGCCCGTAGCAGCATAATGAGTGGATTCAGGTACGATGATTCTAACTGAAATAAGTCACACAGAAAAAGAAACATCATAAGATATCACTAATACACGGAATGTAAACTTGGCTACACAGGAACTGAATTCCAAAACAGAACAGGGTCTCAAATTTAAAAAACCAACTTATGCTTGCTTAAGGGGAAAGGTGAGTTGGGTTGCTGCATAAAACCAGAGATTGAAATGAGCACAGATAAAGTTCCTTAAGCCAAATATGGAATAGACAAGAGCTACTCCTTGCTCAACGAAATGGACTCAACACCCCATATTAAACGCCTAAGAATGTACCTGACTAGTAAGTATCTTAAAACCTATGGATTGCTATGTCTCCGAAAGAGAATCAAGCGTGTGTACAGGGGCATAAACGCAGCAGTGATAGGATTGGAGAGGTTCGGTGAGCAAATGAAGACCCTTTGAAGTCATATTGCATGGTACCCATTCCACGGGTCTCAACTCTCCAGGTTTAAGGTATTCTTCCTTCAGCTAAAACATGCATGTGGAACCCAAGTATGATCAACCATGTGAATGGGAGACGTGTTCAAATATGTCTCAGTTTTCCTCCCCTGGTACTCGGGTGCAACATTCCAGACGCTTTACTAACACTCTCCCCACTTGGAGAGTCAGCGCCTTTAACCTCCTGTTTGGCCCAGTTTGCAATTTCTGCGGAAGATGAACAGGAATAGCGAGAACCAATGAGAGACTAGCTGGAGGTGTCTGGATGGGCAAATTTAACTCTCATTTCCCACCAGGAAGAGGAAATAACCAAAGGCTCAGCGTGCCGTGCCGGAACCAGATTAGGGCCTGAAGCCATCCTGCGGTGTTGCGGCCAGGTCACAAGAAAGCAAGTTGAAGAAAGGAGCTCAGAGGCACTGTAATTCACAAACCTGCAGAGTTATAAATGACAGCTATCGTCCAAAAATAGACTGAAGTAAGGCTGCCAAGAGGACTTGAAAGCGGGGCAGAATTGCAGGAAACCGATTTCAGGAGGTAGACTGGAATTGCATTGAAAGCATAGGAAAAGAGGCAGAACGTCCACAATGATGCACTTGGCCAAAAAGGGCGTATGCGTTTTTTCCTCAATATATTCAGGAAAAAACGCATACGCCTTTTTGGCCAACCAAGCAAGCTTGCAAAGGAAATCTGCACTACAATGAAGTCTCACTTCCCCCCGGGCAAAAGGGCCATCTGAAAAAAGTGTAAAATCCAGAAAGGCAGGACAGGCCATGGAGAACTGGGAGCCTTGTTATGCTGATGGGCGGGATGTAAATTGCCAACAACCACTCGGGAGAAGTGTATGGTGTTTCCTGAAACATCTAAAAAACAAAGCAACAGAGCCTAGGGCACTTCCACTTATGGTCCTATAGCTTAGGGAAATTAAAATCAAAAAGACACAGCCACCCCAAAGTTTGGGACGCCTCCATTTATAAGAACCTCGTTTACCATACAAGTTCAATATCACAGAAAGTGAAAAATGGATAAAGAACTTGTGGTACTTACGTACAATGCAGTATCACTCAGCAATGAAATCTATGTCATCAGGCCCGTAGCAGCATAATGAGTGGATTCAGGTACGATGATTCTAACTGAAATAAGTCACACAGAAAAAGAAACATCATAAGATATCACTAATACACGGAATGTAAACTTGGCTACACAGGAACTGAATTACAGAACAGAACAGGGTCTCAAATTTAGAAAACCAACTTATGCTTGCTTAAGGGGAAAGGTGAGTTGGGGTGCTGCATAAAACCAGAGATTGAAATGAGCACAGATAAAGTTCCTTAAGCCAAATATGGAATAGACAAGAGCTACTCCTTGCTCAACGAAATGGACTCAACACCGCATATTAAACGCCTAAGAGTGTACCTGACTAGTAAGTATCTTAAAACCTATGGATTGCTATGTCTCCGAAAGAGAATCAAGCGTGTGTACAGGGGCATAAACGCAGCAGTGATAGGATTGGAGATGTTCGGTGAGCAAATGAAGACCCTTTGAAGTCATATTGCATGGTACCCATTCCACGGGTTTCAAATACCCAGGTTTAAGGTATTCTTCCTCAGCTAAAACATGCATGTGGAACCTAGAGTATGATCAACCATGTGATCGGGAGACGTGTTCAAATATGTCTCAGTTTTCCTCCCCTGGTACTCGGGTGCAACATTCCAGACGCTTTACTAACACTCTCCCGACTTGGAGAGTCAGTCCCTTTAACCTCCTGTTTGGCCCAGTTTGCAATTTCTGCGGAAGATGAACAGGAATAGCGAGAACCAATGAGAGGCTAGCTGGAGGTGTCTGGACGGGCAAATTTAACTCTCATTTCCCACCAGGAAGAGGAAATAACCAAAGGCTCAGCGTGCCGGGCCAGAACCAGATTAGGGCCTGAAGCCATCCTGCGGTGTTGCGGCCAGGTCACAAGAAAGCGAGTTGAAGAAAGGAGCTCAGGGGCACTGTAATTCACAAACCTGCAGAGTTATAAATGACAGCTATCGTCCAAAAATAGACTGAAGTAAGGCTGCCAAGAGGACTTGAAAGCGGGGCAGAATTGCAGGAAACCGATTTCAGGAGGTAGACTGGAATTGCATTGAAAGCATAGGAAAAGAGGCAGAACGTCCACAATGATGCACTTGGCCAAAAAGGGCGTATGCGTTTTTTCCTGAATATATTCAGGAAAAAACGCATACGCCCTTTTTGGCCAACCAAGCAAGCTTGCAAAGGACATCTGCACTACAATGAAGTCTCACTTCCCCCCGGTCAAAAGGGCCATCTGAAAAAAGTGTAAAATCCAGAAAGGCAGGACAGGCCATGGAGAACTGGGAGCCTTGTTATGCTGATGGGCGGGATGTAAATTGCCAACAACCACTCGGGAGAAGTGTATGGTGTTTCCTGAAACATCTAAAAAACAAAGCAACAGAACCTAGGGCACTTCCACTTATGGTCCTATAGCTTAGGGAAATTAAAATCAAAAAGACACAGCCACCCCAAAGTTTGGATCGGCTCTGTTTACAAGAACCTCGTTTACAGTACAAGTTCAACATCGCAGAAAGTGAAAAATGGATAAAGAAGTTGTGGTATTTACTTACAAAGCAATATCACTCAGCAATGAAATCTGTGTCATCAGGCCCTTAGCAGCACAATGAGTGGATTCAGGTATGATGATTCCAACTGAAATAAGTCACACAGAAAAAGAAACATCATAAGATATCAGTAATACACGGAATGTAAACTTGGCTACACAGGAACTGAATTACAGAACAGAACAGGGTCTCAAATTTAGAAAACCAACTTATGCTTGCTTAAGGGGAAAGGTGAGTTGGGGTGCTGCATAAAACCAGAGATTGAAATGAGCACAGATAAAGTTCCTTAAGCCAAATATGGAATAGACAAGAGCTACTCCTTGCTCAACGAAATGGACTCAACACCGCATATTAAACGCCTAAGAATGTACCTGACTAGTAAGTATCGGAAAACCTATGGATTGCTATGTCTCCAAAAGAGAATCAAGCGTGTGTACAGGGGCATAAACGCAGCAGTGATAGGATTGGAGAGGTTCGGTGAGCAAATGAAGACCCTTTGAAGTCATATTGCATGGTACGCATTACACGGGTCTCATCTCTCCAGGTTTAAGGTATTCTTCCTTCAGCTAAAACATGCATGTGGAACCCAAGTATGATCAACCATGTGAATGGGAGACGTGTTCAAATATGTCTCAGTTTTCCTCCCCTGGTACTCGGGTGCAACATTCCAGACGCTTTACTAACACTCTCCCGACTTGGAGAGTCAGCGCCTTTCACGTCCTGTTTGGCCCAGTTTGCAATTTCTGCGGAAGATGAACAGGAATAGCGAGAACCAATGAGAGACTAGCTGGAGGTGTCTGGACGGGCAAATTTAACTCTCATTTCCCACAAGGAAGAGGAATTAACCAAAGGCTCAGCATGCCGGGCCGGAACCAGATTAGGGCCTGAAGCCATCCTGCGGTGTTGCGGCCAGGTCACAAGAAAGCGAGTTGAAGAAAGGAGCTCAGGGGCACTGTAATTCACAAACCTGCAGAGTTATAAATGACAGCTATCGTCCAAAAATAGACTGAAGTAAGGCTGCCAAGAGGACTTGAAAGCGGGGCAGAATTGCAGGAAACCGATTTCAGGAGGTAGACTGGAATTGCATTGAAAGCATAGGAAAAGAGGCAGAACGTCCACAATGATGCACTTGGCCAAAAAGGGCGTATGCGTTTTTTCCTGAATATATTCAGGAAAAAACGCATACGCCCTTTTTGGCCAACCAAGCAAGCTTGCAAAGGAAATCTGCACTACAATGAAGTCTCACTTCCCCCCGGTCAAAAGGGCCATCTGAAAAAAGTGTAAAATCCAGAAAGGCAGGACAGGCCATGGAGAACTGGGAGCCTTGTTATGCTGATGGGCGGGATGTAAATTGCCAACAACCACTCGGGAGATGTGTATGGTGTTTCCTGAAACATCTAAAAAACAAAGCAACAGAACCTAGGGCACTTCCACTTATGGTCCTATAGCTTAGGGAAATTAAAATCAAAAAGACACAGCCATCCCAAAGTTTGGAATGGCTCTGTTTACAAGAACCTCGTTTACAGTACAAGTTCAACATCGCAGAAAGTGAAAAATGGATAAAGAAGTTGTGGTATTTACTTACAAAGCAATATCACTCAGCAATGAAATCTATGTCATCAGGCCCTTAGCAGCACAATGAGTGGATTCAGGTATGATGATTCTAACTGAAATAAGTCACACAGAAAAAGAAACATCATAAGATATCAGTAATACACGGAATGGAAACTTGGCTACACAGGAACTGAATTACAGAACAGAACAGGGTCTCAAATTTAGAAAACCAACTTATGCTTGCTTAAGGGTAAAGGTGAGTTGGGGTACTGCATAAAACCAGAGATTGAAATGAGCACAGATAAAGTTCCTTAAGCCAAATATGGAATAGACAAGAGCTACTCCTTGCTCAACGAAATGGACTCAACACCGCATATTAAACGCCTAAGAATATACCTGACCAGTAAGTATCTTAAAACCTATGGATTGCTATGTCTCCAAAAGAGAATCAAGCATGTGTACAGGGGCATAAACGCAGCAGTGATAGGATTGGAGAGGTTCGGTGAGCAAATGAAGACCCTTTGAAGACACATTGCATGGTACCCATTCCACAGGTTTCAACTACCCAGGTTTAAGGTATTCTTCCTTCAGCTAAAACATGCATGTGGAACCTAGAGTATGATCAACCATGTGATCGGGAGACGTGTTCAAATATGTCTCAGTTTTCGTACCCTGGTACTCGGGTGCAACATTCCAGACGCTTTACTAACACTCTCCCCACTTGGAGAGTCAGTCCCTTTAACCTCCTGTTTGGCCCAGTTTGCAATTTCTGTGGAAGATGAACAGGAGTAGCGAGAACCAATGAGAGACTAGCTGGAGGTGTCTGGACGGGCAAATTTAACTCTCATTTCCCACCAGGAAGAGGAAATAACCAAAGGCTCAGTGTTTCGTGCCGGAACCAGATTAGGGCCTGAAGCCATCCTGCGGTGTTGCGGCCAGCTCACAAGAAAGCGAGTTGAAGAAAGCAGCTCAGGGGCACTGTAATTCACAAACCTGCAGAGTTATAAATGACAGCTATCGTCCAAAAATAGACTGAAGTAAGGCTGCCAAGAGGACTTGAAAGCGGGGCAGAATTGCAGGAAACCGATTTCAGGAGGTAGACTGGAATTGCATTGAAAGCATAGGAAAAGAGGCAGAACGTCCACAATGATGCACTTGGCCAAAAAGGGCGTATGCGTTTTTTCCTGAATATATTCAGGAAAAAACGCATACGCCCTTTTTGGCCAACCAAGCAAGCTTGCAAAGGAAATCTGCACTACAATGAAGTCTCACTTCCCCCCGGTCAAAAGGGCCATCTGAAAAAAGTGTAAAATCCAGAAAGGCAGGACAGGCCATGGAGAACTGGGAGCCTTGTTATGCTGAAGGGCGGGATGTAAATTGCCAACAAACACTCGGGAGAAGTGTATGGTGTTTCCTGAAACATCTAAAAAACAAAGCAACAGAGCCTAGGGCACTTCCACTTATGGTCCTATAGCTTAGGGAATTTAAAATCAAAAAGACACAGCCACCCCAAAGTTTCGAACGGCTCTGTTTACAAGAACCTCGTTTACAGTACAAGTTCAACATCGCAGAAAGTGAAAAATGGATAAAAAAGTTGTGGTATTTACTTACAAAGCAATATCACTCAGCAATGAAATCTGTGTCATCAGGCCCTTAGCAGCACAATGAGTGGATTCAGGTATGATGATTCTAACTGAAATAAGTCACACAGAAAAAGAAACATCATAAGGTATCAGTAATACATAGAATGTAAACTTGGCTACACAGGAACTGAATTACAGAACAGAACAGGGTCTCAAATTTAGAAAACCAACTTATGCTTGCTTAAGGGGAAAGGTGAGTTGGGGTGCTGCATAAAACCAGAGATTGAAATGAGCACAGATAAAGTTCCTTAAGCCAAATATGGAATAGACAAGAGCTACTCCTTGCTCAACGAAATGGACTCAACACCGCATATTAAACGCCTAAGAATGTACCTGACTAGTAAGTATCTTAAAACCTATGGATTGCTATGTCTCCGAAAGAGAATCAAGCATGTGTACAGGGGCATAAACGCAGCAGTGATAGGATTGGAGAGGTTCGGTGAGCAAATGAAGACCCTTTGAAGTCATATTGCATGGTACCCATTCCACGGGTTTCAAATACCCAGGTTTAAGGTATTCTTCCTTCAGGTAAAACATGCATGTGGAACCCAAGTATGATCAACCATGTGAACGGGAGACGTGTTCAAATATGTCTCAGTTTTCCTCCCCTGGTACTCGGGTGCAACATTCCAGACGCTTTACTAACACTCTCCCCACTTGGAGAGTCAGCGCCTTTCACCTCCTGTTTGGCCCAGTTTGCAATTTCTGCGGAAGATGAACAGGAATAGCGAGAACCAATGAGAGACCAGCTGGAGGTGTCTGGACGGGCAAATTTAACTCTCATTTCCCACAAGGAAGAGGAATTAACCAAAGGCTCAGCATGCCGGGCCGGAACCAGATTAGGGCCTGAAGCCATCCTGCGGTGTTGCGGCCAGGTCACAAGAAAGCGAGTTGAAGAAAGGAGCTCAGGGGCACTGTAATTCACAAACCTGCAGAGTTATAAATGACAGCTATCGTCCAAAAATAGACTGAAGTAAGGCTGCCAAGAGGACTTGAAAGCGGGGCAGAATTGCAGGAAACCGATTTCAGGAGGTAGACTGGAATTGCATTGAAAGCATAGGAAAAGAGGCAGAACGTCCACAATGATGCACTTGGCCAAAAAGGGCGTATGCGTTTTTTCCTGAATATATTCAGGAAAAAACGCATACGCCCTTTTTGGCCAACCAAGCAAGCTTGCAAAGGAAATCTGCACTACAATGAAGTCTCACTTCCCCCCGGTCAAAAGGGCCATCTGAAAAAAGTGTAAAATCCAGAAAGGCAGGAAAGGCCATGGAGAACTGGGAGCCTTGTTATGCTGATGGGCGGGATGTAAATTGCCTACAACCACTGGGGAGAAGTGTATGGTGTTTCCTGAAACATCTAAAAAACAAAGCAACAGAAACTAGGGCACTTCCACTTATGGTCCTATAGCTTAGGGAAATTAAAATCAAAAAGACACAGCCACCCCAAAGTTTGGAATGGCTCTGTTTACAAGAACCTCGTTTACAGTACAAGTTCAACATCGCAGAAAGTGAAAAATGGATAAAGAAGTTGTGGTATTTACTTACAAAGCAATATCACTCAGCAATGAAATCTATGTCATCAGGCCCTTAGCAGCACAATGAGTGGATTCAGGTATGATGATTCTAACTGAAATAAGTCACACAGAAAAAGAAACATCATAAGATATCAGTAATACACGGAATGGAAACTTGGCTACACAGGAACTGAATTACAGAACAGAACAGGGTCTCAAATTTACAAAACCAACTTATGCTTGCTTAAGGGGAAAGGTGAGTTGGGGTGCTGCATAAAACCAGAGATTGAAATGAGCACAGATAAAGTTCCTTAAGCCAAATATGGAATAGACAAGAGCTACTCCTTGCTCAACGAAATGGACTCAACACCGCATATTAAACACCTAAGAATATACCTGACCAGTAAGTATCTTAAAACCTATGGATTGCTATGTCTCCAAAAGAGAATCAAGCATGTGTACAGGGGCATAAACGCAGCAGTGATAGGATTGGAGAGGTTCGGTGAGCAAATGAAGACCCTTTGAAGACACATTGCATGGTACCCATTCCACGGGTTTCAACTACCCAGGTTTAAGGTATTCTTCCTTCAGCTAAAACATGCATGTGGAACCTAGAGTATGATCAACCATGTGATCGGGAGACGTGTTCAAATATGTCTCAGTTTTCGTACCCTGGTACTCGGGTGCCACATTCCAGACGCTTTACTAACACTCTCCCCAGTTGGAGAGTCAGTCCCTTTAACCTCCTGTTTGGCCCAGTTTGCAATTTCTGTGGAAGATGAACAGGAGTAGCGAGAACCAATGAGAGACTAGCTGGAGGTGTCTGGACGGGCAAATTTAACTCTCATTTCCCACCAGGAAGAGGAAATAACCAAAGGCTCAGTGTTTCGTGCCGGAACCAGATTAGGGCCTGAAGCCATCCTGCGGTGTTGCGGCCAGCTCACAAGAAAGCGAGTTGAAGAAAGCAGCTCAGGGGCACTGTAATTCACAAACCTGCAGAGTTATAAATGACAGCTATCGTCCAAAAATAGACTGAAGTAAGGCTGCCAAGAGGACTTGAAAGCCGGGCAGAATTGCAGGAAACCGATTTCAGGAGGTAGACTGGAATTGCATTGAAAGCATAGGAAAAGAGGCAGAACGTCCACAATGATGCACTTGGCCAAAAAGGGCGTATGCGTTTTTTCCTGAATATATTCAGGAAAAAACGCATACGCCCTTTTTGGCCAACCAAGCAAGCTTGCAAAGGAAATCTGCACTACAATGAAGTCTCACTTCCCCCCGGTCAAAAGGGCCATCTGAAAAAAGTGTAAAATCCAGAAAGGCAGGACAGGCCATGGAGAACTGGGAGCCTTGTTATGCTGAAGGGCGGGATGTAAATTGCCAACAAACACTCGGGAGAAGTGTATGGTGTTTCCTGAAACATCTAAAAAACAAAGCAACAGAGCCTAGGGCACTTCCACTTATGGTCCTATAGCTTAGGGAATTTAAAATCAAAAAGACACAGCCACCCCAAAGTTTCCAACGGCTCTGTTTACAAGAACCTCGTTTACAGTACAAGTTCAACATCGCAGAAAGTGAAAAATGGATAAAAAAGTTGTGGTATTCACTTACAAAGCAATATCACTCAGCAATGAAATCTGTGTCATCAGGCTCTTAGCAGCACAATGAGTGGATTCAGGTATGATGATTCTAACTGAAATAAGTCACACAGAAAAAGAAACATCATAAGATATCAGTAATACACGGAATGTAAACTTGGCTACACAGGAACTGAATTACAGAACAGAACAGGGTCTCAAATTTAGAAAACCAACTTACGCTTGCTTAAGGGGAAAGGTGAGTTGGGGTGCTGCATAAAACCAGAGATTGAAATGAGCACAGACAAAGTTCCTTAAGCCAAATATGGAATAGACAAGAACTACTCCTTGCTCAACGAAATGGACTCAACACCGCATATTAAACGCCTAAGAATGTACCTGACTAGTAAGTATCTTAAAACCTATGGATTGCTATGTCTCCGAAAGAGAATAAAGCATGTGTACAGGGGCATAAACGCAGCAGTGATAGGATTGGAGAGGTTCGGTGAGCAAATGAAGACCCTTTGAAGTCATATTGCATGGTACCCATTCCACGGGTTTCAAATACACAGGTTTAAGGTATTCTTCCTTCAGCTAAAACATGCATGTGGAACCCAAGTATGATCAACCATGTGAACGGGAGACGTGTTCAAATATGTCTCAGTTTTCCTCCCCTGGTACTCGGGTGCAACATTCCAGACGCTTTACTAACACTCTCCCCACTTGGAGAGTCAGCGCCTTTAACCTCCTGATTGGCCCAGTTTGCAATTTCTGCGGAAGATGAACAGGAATAGCGAAAACCAATGAGAGACTAGCTGGAGGTGTCTGGACGGGCAAATTTAACTCTCATTTCCCACCAGGAAGAGGAAATAACCAAAGGCTCAGCGTGCCGTGCCGGAACCAGATTAGGGCCTGAAGCCATCCTGCGGTGTTGCGGCCAGCTCAAAAGAAAGCGAGTTGAAGAAAGGAGCTCAGGGGCACTGTAATTCACAAACCTGCAGAGTTATAAATGACAGCTATCGTCCAAAAATAGACTGAAGTAAGGCTGCCAAGAGGACTTGAAAGCGGGGCAGAATTGCAGGAAACCGATTTCAGGAGGTAGACTGGAATTGCATTGAAAGCATAGGAAAAGAGGCAGAACGTCCACAATGATGCACTTGGCCAAAAAGGGCGTATGCGTTTTTTCCTGAATATATTCAGGAAAAAACGCATACGCCCTTTTTGGCCAACCAAGCAAGCTTGCAAAGGAAATCTGCACTACAATGAAGTCTCACTTCCCCCCGGTCAAAAGGGCCATCTGAAAAAAGTGTAAAATCCAGAAAGGCAGGACAGGCCATGGAGAACTGGGAGCCTTGTTATGCTGAAGGGCGGGATGTAAATTGCCAACAACCACTCGGGAGAAGTGTATGGTGTTTCCTGAAACATCTAAAAAACAAAGCAACAGAGCCTAGGGCACTTCCACTTATGATCCTATAGCTTAGGGAATTTAAAATCAAAAAGACACAGCCACCCCAATGTTTCGAACGGCTCTGTTTACAAGAACCTCGTTTACAGTACAAGTTCAACATCGCAGAAAGTGAAAAATGGATAAAAAATTTGTGGTATTTACTTACAAAGCAATATCACTCAGCAATGAAATCTGTGTCATCAGACCCTTAGTAGCACAATGAGTGGATTCAGGTATGATGATTCCAACTGAAATAAGTCACACAGAAAAAGAAACATCATGAGATATCACTAATACACGGAATGTAAACTTGGCTACACAGGAACTGAATTACAGAACAGAACAGGGTCTCAAATTTAGAAAACCAACTTATGCGTGCTTAAGGGGAAAGGTGAGTTGGGGTGCTGCATAAAACCAGAGATTGAAATGAGCACAGATAAAGTTCCTTAAGCCAAATATGGAATAGACAAGAGCTACTCCTTGCTCAAAGAAATGGACTCAACACCGCATATTAAACGCCTAAGAATGTACCTGACTAGTAAGTATCTTAAAATCTAGGGATTGCTATGTCTCCGAAAGAGAATCAAGCATGTGTACAGGGGCATAAACGCAGCAGTGATAGGATTGGAGAGGTTCGGTGAGCAAATGAAGACCCTTTGAAGTCATATTGCATGGTACCCATTCCACGGGTTTCAACTACCCACGTTTTAGGTATTCTTCCTTCAGCTAAAACATGCATGTGGAACCTAGAGTATGATCAACCATGTGATCAGGAGACGTGTTCAAATATGTCTCAGTTTTCCTCCCCTGGTACTCGGGTGCAACATTCCAGACGCTTTACTAACACTCTCCCCACTTGGAGAGTCAGCGCCTTTAACCTCCTGTTTGGCCCAGTTTGCAATTTCTGTGGAAGATGAACAGGAATAGTGAGAACCAATGAGAGACTAGCTGGAGGTGTCTGGACGGGCAAATTTAACTCTCATTTCCCACCAGGAAGAGGAAATAACCAGAGGCTCAGCGTGCCGTGCCGGAACCAGATTAGGGCCTGAAGCCATCCTGCGGTGTTGCGGCCAGGTCACAAGAAAGCAAGTTGAAGAAAGGAGCTCAGGGGCACTGTAATTCACAAACCTGCAGAGTTATAAATGACAGCTATCGTCCAATAATAGACTGAAGTAAGGCTGCCAAGAGGACTTGAAAGCGGGGCAGAATTGCAGGAAACCGATTTCAGGAGGTAGACTGGAATTGCATTGAAAGCATAGGAAAAGAGGCAGAACGTCCACAATGATGCACTTGGCCAAAAAGGGCGTATGCGTTTTTTCCTGAATATATTCAGGAAAAAACGCATACGCCCTTTTTGGCCAACCAAGCAAGCTTGCAAAGGAAATCTGCACTACAATGAAGTCTCACTTCCCCCCGGTCAAAAGGGCCATCTGAAAAAAGTGTAAAATCCAGAAAGGCAGGACAGGCCATGGAGAACTGGGAGCCTTGTTATGCTGATGGGCGGGATGTAAATTGCCAACAACCACTCGGGAGAAGTGTATGGTGTTTCCTGAAACATCTAAAAAACAAAGCAACAGAACCTAGGGCACTTCCACTTATGGTCCTATAGCTTAGGGAAATTAAAATCAAAAAGACACAGCCACCCCAAAGTTTGGAACGGCTCTGTTTACAAGAACCTCGTTTACAGTACAAGTTCAACATCGCAGAAAGTGAAAAATGGATAAAGAAGTTGTGGTATTTACTTACAAAGCAATATCACTCAGCAATGAAATCTGTGTCATCAGGCCCTTAGCAGCACAATGAGTGGATTCAGGTATGATGATTCCAACTGAAATAAGTCACACAGAAAAAGAAACATCATAAGATATCAGTAATACACGGAATGTAAACTTGGCTACACAGGAACTGAATTACAGAACAGAACAGGGTCTCAAATTTAGAAAACCAACTTATGCGTGCTTAAGGGTAAAGGTGAGTTGCAGTGCTGCATAAAACCAGAGATTGAAATGAGCACAGATAAAGTTCCTTAAGCCAAATATGGAATAGACAAGAGCTACTCCTTGCTCAAAGAAATGGACTCAACACCGCATATTAAACGCCTAAGAATGTACCTGACTAGTAAGTATCTTAAAATCTAGGGATTGCTATGTCTCCGAAAGAGAATCAAGCATGTGTACAGGGGCATAAACGCAGCAGTGATAGGATTGGAGAGGTTCGGTGAGCAAATGAAGACCCTTTGAAGTCATATTGCATGGTACCCATTCCACGGGTTTCAACTACCCAGGTTTTAGGTATTCTTCCTTCAGCTAAAACATGCATGTGGAACCCAGAGTATGATCAACCATGTGATCGGGAGACGTGTTCAAATATGTCTCAGTTTTCCTCCCCTGGTACTCGGGTGCAACATTCCAGACGCTTTACTAACACTCTCCCCACTTGGAGAGTCAGCGCCTTTAACCTCCTGTTTGGCCCAGTTTGCAATTTCTGCGGAAGATGAACAGGAATAGTGAGAACCAATGAGAGACTAGCTGGAGGTGTCTGGACGGGCAAATTTAACTCTCATTTCCCACCAGGAAGAGGAAATAACCAGAGGCTCAGCGTGCCGTGCCGGAACCAGATTAGGGCCTGAAGCCATCCTGCGGTGTTGCGGCCAGGTCACAAGAAAGCAAGTTGAAGAAAGGAGCTCAGGGGCACTGTAATTCACAAACCTGCAGAGTTATAAATGACAGCTATCGTCCAATAATAGACTGAAGTAAGGCTGCCAAGAGGACTTGAAAGCGGGGCAGAATTGCAGGAAACCGATTTCAGGAGGTAGACTGGAATTGCATTGAAAGCATAGGAAAAGAGGCAGAACGTCCACAATGATGCACTTGGCCAAAAAGGGCGTATGCGTTTTTTCCTGAATATATTCAGGAAAAAACGCATACGCCCTTTTTGGCCAACCAAGCAAGCTTGCAAAGGAAATCTGCACTACAATGAAGTCTCACTTCCCCCCGGTCAAAAGGGCCATCTGAAAAAAGTGTAAAATCCAGAAAGGCAGGACAGGCCATGGAGAACTGGGAGCCTTGTTATGCTGATGGGCGGGATGTAAATTGCCAACAACCACTCGGGAGAAGTGTATGGTGTTTCCTGAAACATCTAAAAAACAAAGCAACAGAACCTAGGGCACTTCCACTTATGGTCCTATAGCTTAGGGAAATTAAAATCAAAAAGACACAGCCACCCCAAAGTTTGGAACGGCTCTGTTTACAAGAACCTCGTTTACAGTACAAGTTCAACATCGCAGAAAGTGAAAAATGGATAAAGAAGTTGTGGTATTTACTTACAAAGCAATATCACTCAGCAATGAAATCTGTGTCATCAGGCCCTTAGCAGCACAATGAGTGGATTCAGGTATGATGATTCCAACTGAAATAAGTCACACAGAAAAAGAAACATCATAAGATATCAGTAATACACGGAATGTAAACTTGGCTACACAGGAACTGAATTACAGAACAGAACAGGGTCTCAAATTTAGAAAACCAACTTATGCGTGCTTAAGGGTAAAGGTGAGTTGCAGTGCTGCATAAAACCAGAGATTGAAATGAGCACAGATAAAGTTCCTTAAGCCAAATATGGAATAGACAAGAGCTACTCCTTGCTCAAAGAAATGGACTCAACACCGCATATTAAACGCCTAAGAATGTACCTGACTAGTAAGTATCTTAAAATCTAGGGATTGCTATGTCTCCGAAAGAGAATCAAGCATGTGTACAGGGGCATAAACGCAGCAGTGATAGGATTGGAGAGGTTCGGTGAGCAAATGAAGACCCTTTGAAGTCATATTGCATGGTACCCATTCCACGGGTTTCAACTACCCAGGTTTTAGGTATTCTTCCTTCAGCTAAAACATGCATGTGGAACCCAGAGTATGATCAACCATGTGATCGGGAGACGTGTTCAAATATGTCTCAGTTTTCCTCCCCTGGTACTCGGGTGCAACATTCCAGACGCTTTACTAACACTCTCCCCACTTGGAGAGTCAGCGCCTTTAACCTCCTGTTTGGCCCAGTTTGCAATTTCTGCGGAAGATGAACAGGAATAGCGAGAACCAATGAGAGACTAGCTGGAGGTGTCTGGACGGGCAAATTTAACTCTCATTTCCCACCAGGAAGAGGAAATAACCAGAGGCTCAGCGTGCCGTGCCGGAACCAGATTAGGGCCTGAAGCCATCCTGCGGTGTTGCGGCCAGGTCACAAGAAAGCAAGTTGAAGAAAGGAGCTCAGGGGCACTGTAATTCACAAACCTGCAGAGTTATAAATGACAGCTATCGTCCAATAATAGACTGAAGTAAGGCTGCCAAGAGGACTTGAAAGCGGGGCAGAATTGCAGGAAACCGATTTCAGGAGGTAGACTGGAATTGCATTGAAAGCATAGGAAAAGAGGCAGAACGTCCACAATGATGCACTTGGCCAAAAAGGGCGTATGCGTTTTTTCCTGAATATATTCAGGAAAAAACGCATACGCCCTTTTTGGCCAACCAAGCAAGCTTGCAAAGGAAATCTGCACTACAATGAAGTCTCACTTCCCCCCGGTCAAAAGGGCCATCTGAAAAAAGTGTAAAATCCAGAAAGGCAGGACAGGCCATGGAGAACTGGGAGCCTTGTTATGCTGAAGGGCGGGATGTAAATTGCCAACAAACACTCGGGAGAAGTGTATGGTGTTTCCTGAAACATCTAAAAAACAAAGCAACAGAGCCTAGGGCACTTCCACTTATGGTCCTATAGCTTAGGGAAATTAAAATCAAAAAGACACAGCCACCCCAAAGTTTGGAACGGCTCTGTTTACAAGAACCTCGTTTACAGTACAAGTTCAACATCGCAGAAAGTGAAAAATGGATAAAGAAGTTGTGGTATTTACTTACAAAGCAATATCACTCAGCAATGAAATCTGTGTCATCAGGCCCTTAGCAGCACAATGAGTGGATTCAGGTATGATGATTCCAACTGAAATAAGTCACACAGAAAAAGAAACATCATAAGATATCACTAATACACGGAATGTAAACTTGGCTACACAGGAACTGAATTACAGAACAGAACAGGGTCTCAAATTTAGAAAACCAACTTATGCGTGCTTAAGGGTAAAGGTGAGTTGGGGTGCTGCATAAAACCAGAGATTGAAATGAGCACAGATAAAGTTCCTTAAGCCAAATATGGAATAGACAAGAGCTACTCCTTGCTCAAAGAAATGGACTCAACACCGCATATTAAACGCCTAAGAATGTACCTGACTAGTAAGTATCTTAAAATCTAGGGATTGCTATGTCTCCGAAAGAGAATCAAGCATGTGTACAGGGGCATAAACGCAGCAGTGATAGGATTGGAGAGGTTCGGTGAGCAAATGAAGACCCTTTGAAGTCATATTGCATGGTACCCATTCCACGGGTTTCAACTACCCAGGTTTTAGGTATTCTTCCTTCAGCTAAAACATGCATGTGGAACCCAGAGTATGATCAACCATGTGATCGGGAGACGTGTTCAAATATGTCTCAGTTTTCCTCCCCTGGTACTCGGGTGCAACATTCCAGACGCTTTACTAACACTCTCCCACTTGGAGAGTCAGCGCCTTTAACCTCCTGTTTGGCCCAGTTTGCAATTTCTGCGGAAGATGAACAGGAATAGCGAGAACCAATGAGAGGCTAGCTGGAGGTGTCTGGACGGGCAAATTTAACTCTCATTTCCCACCAGGAAGAGGAAATAACCAAAGGCTCAATGTGCCGTGCTGGAACCAGATTAGGGCCTGAAGCCATCCTGCAGTGTTGCGGCCAGCTCAAAAGAAAGCGAGTTGAAGAAAGGAGCTCAGGGGCACTATAATTCACAAACCTGCAGAGTTATAAATGACAGCTATCGTCCAAAAATAGACTGAAGTAAGGCTGCCAAGAGGACTTGAAAGCGGGGCAGAATTGCAGGAAACCGATTTCAGGAGGTAGACTGGAATTGCATTGAAAGCATAGGAAAAGAGGCAGAACGTCCACAATGATGCACTTGGCCAAAAAGGGCGTATGCGTTTTTTCCTGAATATATTCAGGAAAAAACGCATACGCCCTTTTTGGCCAACCAAGCAAGCTTGCAAAGGAAATCTGCACTACAATGAAGTCTCACTTCCCCCCGGTCAAAAGGGCCATCTGAAAAAAGTGTAAAATCCAGAAAGGCAGGACAGGCCATGGAGAACTGGGAGCCTTGTTATGCTGAAGGGCGGGATGTAAATTGCCAACAAACACTCGGGAGAAGTGTATGGTGTTTCCTGAAACATCTAAAAAACAAAGCAACAGAGCCTAGGGCACTTCCACTTACGGTCCTATAGCTTAGGGAATTTAAAATCAAAAAGACACAGCCACCCCAAAGTTTGGAACAGCTCTGTTTACAAGAACCTCGTTTACAGTACAAGTTCAACATCGCAGAAAGTGAAAAATGGATAAAGAACTTGTGGTATTTACGTACAATGCAGTATCA